>NC_090646.1:508743323-509042265 GCF_040937935.1 Hyperolius riggenbachi | reverse complement strand
ACATCATTTTGGTCCCTGTAGCAGACTGCACTGACAGGGAAATCAGTATGACCACACCTTCTGCTCAGGCATGAGTTTCCGAATTCCGAGGAAACTAATTTTCCGAAATTCTGGCGGAATTGAGGTTTCCGCATTGTGCAGCGGAACGCGGAAATTACAAAACGGTAATCAGAATATGCGGAATACCGTCAATTCGGAATCGGAATTTTTTGACCAATCAGGAGATGCGGAATTAGTTGACCAATCATCATCAGTGGAAGGTTAACGCGCTAAAATAACATTTTCCACATGCAGATTTTACGGTTCACTGTATAAATATGCGGAAATCCGTATACATTTCCGGAAAGTGTAATTTAAATGGAAATATACTGTCCAATAGTATTTTTCTGCTGACGTTGCTCCTGGTCACTACACTGTTCACTCTCGCCGTCCACGTGTACTCAGGGACTCCTGGAAGTGACATCTGCGAACTACCGCCTGGGCGCCGCCCAATCAGTCCGCAATACAAAACGGATTTCCGCAAACAAAGGCGGAAATTTACGAAAGTGTGTTTTCGTTTTTTTAGGCAAATTTAAAGAATACAAATCAACTTTATTGACAATAGACTGTAATCATCAACGGTATTAATGATCATCTTACAGTGTAGAAATGAAAACGATGTTTCAAATGAGCCTGTAAGTAATACCTCGGAAATTCACGGAAATCCTTTTAAAATTACGGAAATTGTACTGTCGGAATGCTGAATACTGCTGAATACCGCCGAATACCATCGGAATGTAGCGGTAGCGGAATTTCGTTATTACGGTAGGCGGAATTACCGCGGAATCGGAAATCGCCTCTTCCGACCATGCCTGCTTCTGCTCAAGGACATGCTGACAGGAAGTATGTCACCTGAATTCTCCTGATCTACGCATGTGTGCCACACCACTACCACAAACATTTATAAAGATTGTTTGTATTGCCATTGATTCCAACTGAATGGGTACCACAAGGTACTGTGTGCACCACTCGGCAACGCGATGCAGCTTCTGCATCAGCACCGCCTTGTGTCACACTTAGGGCTTGATTCACTAAAGCGTGATAACTGCTATCACAGCAGTTATCACGCAATCTGCCGTGCGCAAAGGTTTGCACGGGATCGGCATTACTTTGCGTGATAAGCGAAGGTTTGCGTGCCATAACGGGCACTTTTCACGTGAAAAGCGCCCGCGATCGCATGCAAACCTTCACTTATTGCGCAATGTAACGTGGTTAATGCTGTGGTTAATGCTGTGATAGCAGTTATCACGCTTTAGTGAATCAAGCCCTTAATGTGCCGGTTGCTTTGATGGCACCCACAATAAGCTGCAGTGGGGGAGTGGCTGGGGAGAGTACCGCAACACAACATCATGCTGTAAGTATGAATGGGGCTTCCTACACCTGTATCCAATAAGTTTGCTGAAGTCATGTATGTGCAGCAGGGTAGAAAAGGTTGTCTGCTGCATTCTGCATTGTTGTAGCTGTTAAATATATTATCCACTGTATGTAAGAGGCTGGCAGCACATCGCACAGTAACACACAGCACAATACGTTTCATGTGGGAAATTTTTAAATTTTGCTTTTAATAAATAAGTCATAATTTATTTTAAATGGAATCTGAAGTGAAAATAAACTTATAATTATTTGTATGCGTAATACAGCTAAGAAATAAAACTTTAGCACAGATATGAAGTCTCATATTGTTTTAAAGAAAAAGACAGAGGGACACCGAGAGCCCGATAGAGTGTAGTATGTATAGATTCAGTGAGGAGTAATGAAAAGTAAGTATAGAATACTCACAACCCAGGGTTACCTCGTAGGCAACCACTGTAACGGCAGGTGGGGAGATTAAACCTGTCCCCACTCAGGAATAAGAAGTCGCTCTCTGTAGATAGGAAGAAATGTATAACGTTTTCCGCCCTTCCACCAGGGTGGATAGACAATCAATGCAAGTGAACAGAGGCGCCAAAAGAGTAAAACAATAAGATAAAAGTTTTAAAACATGAACGTGGCAGAGGTGGACATCTGGCCACTCCAAAGGACACTCAAAAGCCACTCTGTTTAAAGGTATAACTCAAACAGAATTTTATTTATACACTCCACAATTTCATACTGCGTTTCGCGTGCGTGACCCCACTTCTTCAGGCAATTCAGATAGGAGTATATAGCATAGAGGCGCTACATGCAGACCTGGACCATTGCTGCTATATACTCCTATCTGAATTGCCTGAAGAAGTGTAGTCACGCCCGCGAAACGCATTATGAAATTGTGGAGTGTATAAATAAAATTCTGTTTGTGTTATACTTTTAAACACATTGGCTTTTAAGTGTCCTTTAGAGTAGCCAGATGTCCACTTCTGCCACGTCCATGTTTTAAAACTTTTATCTTATTGTTTTACTCTTTTGGCACCTCTGTTCACTTACATATTGTTTCCAGTACAAGAAGAGTTAAGACACTTTAGTGTTTATCTATGCATAGAGCTTCTCTGAGCTCTCTGACCCAACTTGGTTTACCTACAGTACTGTTTTCTGAAGCACTTATCTCAACCTGCCTCTTACTGTTTCTTGTTTGTTTAAGCTTTCTCTGCCAAGATCATTAGCTCTGCTCTGTTTCATCATATAAAATACAAAGTGTAATTTGTAAACTGCAAATATTAGGGAATGATGCAATTTTATAGAAAAAAGCCATATAACTGAAAATAAAAATATGAGATTATTTTCTTTGCTACTAATGTTCTATTATTTATTCATACTACACATACAATTCATTATATCATAATGTTTTTTTTGGTCGCTTTAGTGTCACTTTAAGTGGGTAACATTCTATTTAGGCATAAGAAGCCAATAAACATATTTTAATGAAGATTTTACTGTAACATTTCTTACATCCTTCGATCTTATAGTGTGTGATCTTAAGTGTGTGTGTGGAGTGTAACACTTTGCTCTGGCAAGTCTCACTATGGATTGAGATTATAATAATTTGCTGTATTTAGGACGTAGATAGAGATACACAGAGTTAGGGTTCATTAATTAAGCATTGACTGGCTGTTCCAAGGGCAGCTGTCCACAGCACAACGTGGTACATGGATGAGAGAGCAAGTATATGCCAACAACATCTATATATTTTTGTGTTGGCTCAGTCCTGTATGATGTTACATGAATAGCTTTTGTATGAAGATATGCTGTTCACTCTCATTTATTTGGAAAAGTAAAGCTAATATATCTGTGAGTCAGTAGAAGGGCTCCGCAGTGCCCTGCTAGACAGATGGTCTAGAGATGCAAGCCTTTGGGCATCTTTAAGTATAGAAGCTATGGGGATAAACTGCCAAACCCAGCTACGGGAACCCATCTGTCACCATCCCTGTCTATGTCAACACTGAAGTAACCTAAGAATCTTTGACGTTCAGTGGTGTTTACGTGAAGGGCAGAAGACTACAAATTGTGCTTACACAGTCAATGCTGTTATAAAGACGTAGACCTAATTAACAGCCTGTCCAGCTTGTTTCTTTATCAGCTCCATATGATGTTACATTCAAAGCTGGATTTTAACTATAACAAGCTAACATTCTTATGTTGGATGCATCCAGGGAATGGAGAAATCAAGCACTTGCAGCAGCCTTGTAGTCACTCCTCTTTATAACTCTTTAGCTCTGATCTTGCTCATTATAACTTCGTATTATGGTTTTATTCCAACAGAAGTCTGCACAGTGTTTTTAACCCTTGGCTTCCAACTTGGAGACCCTCTTATGACTATAATCTAAGCATATTATCTGTTTATCATTGCAATCATTTTTTAAGGATTATTTGGTAAACTTTTTCATTTGCTTGCAATCATAGTTGTCTCGCAAGAAACATTATACTGGGTAAGAATAACAATAGTTTTTATAATAGCCTTTAATTTTTGAAGAGGCAATAACACCAGAAACCAGCATGCAGCTAATCTTGTCAGATCGGAAAAAAATGTCAGAAATACCTGATCTGAATGCTTGTTCAGGGTCTATGGCTAAAAGTATTAGAGGCAGAGGAACAGCAGGACTGCTGGGCAACTGGTATTGTTTAAAAGGAAATAAATATGGCAGCCTCATAACCTTCTCACTTCAGGTGTCCTTTAACCCTTTCCTGAAAAAAGAGGCTTTTGGAACTGCAGTGTTTGGCTACGTTCACACTGGTGCGTTGCTAGGAATTGCGTTGGACAATAACAGTCTCAACGTAATTATATTATAACTGGTAAAAAGGCCCGCCAGTTAAAAATGGGCACTAGGCCCCAGCCGCTACCACCCGCCAATGCGCACACAGACGCATCACGCTCGCCCGTCCCCCACCACTGTCTGAAGTATATGCACACAGGGAGATACTGCTTGCTTGGCAGTTGGAAAAAGTTGTTATTTCCCAAAATGCAATGAGGTTCACAGACAGCAAACTGTCAAGTCTGGAAGCACGGACACAGGGACACAGGAGACACAGGGACACAGGGGTTTTATAATAAAGGATGGTGCATTTACATCGACATGGTAGCAGTGTGGTTCGATGGAATCTGTTGGCATAACACAAGACATGCTATATGGGACAATATGCATGTTTACAGTTGCACTAAAACATCCTTTACATTGACTGTTCCCCTCCATTGCATTGTGATCCGTTTTTTTACAGGGAATACAACTCCCCAGTTTGAACCTAGACTTTACATTCATCTAATTCACCTAATAATTCCTAAGCATACATAGTTCACAATGGCTGAAAAAGGGTTTTGACCTCGAAGGTATAGTCAGACAATGGTAATTGTTTAAGAAATATGGAGGCAATGGTTGCACAGCTAAACCCACATGATTTAGATATCACTTACTTATCTCCATGCACCTTTCTCATTCCCTTGGCTGACGCTGTTTGCAGCCAAGAGGGGAGTTGTCTGATGACTAGTGAGTGGCTGGTTGTTGCATTGGCAGCCAAGGGACTGCAGGATTTGTCCTCAAATTGTAGCCGCTATACATAGCATAGCATTTGCTATGTAGCCGCTGTACATAGCAAATAGCAGATACAATTAGCGGCTACAAATTGTAGCCGCAATTATAGCGGGCGCCAGTTTAATACTGTATGCACCAAGATTCCTGTACAGCCTCTAAAATCAATAGGGGAGATAGTCGCATCCTTTTAAACCTGCAGTGTTTTCAAATGATCCTTGTATTAACCACTAAAGTCGGCACAAAGTAATTATGTGAAATTACTAATGGATTACGTGAAATCTATTTGATTTCCAAGTTGTAATTATGTATGGCATTGTGAAATGTTACACAAAATATCACGTAATTATAATTACCGTATTAACCAATACGATCATCTAAAGCAGAAACAAGAGAGCCCAGAGGAAACCCACACAAACACAAAGAGAGCATACAAATTCCATGCAATTAGTGTCTGCACTCAAACTTCGGAGCAGTGCTTTTCAGCACTGCTAGATTTGGGCGCAGCCGGCGCCTCCATAGACTACAATAGGAATCACTCCTATTGCAGCGCTCAGTGAGTGACAGAGCCGAGGTTGCTTAAAAAACACAATAATTCGGCCTCCAGCAATCGCTGGAAGCCGAATTATTTCATTCCCCCTCTATCCATGGCGGCCTGGAGGGGGAATAGTAATTAAAACGGCCCGGACTTGTACAGAAGCAGGATCAGCTATATACCGCTGTATCCTGCGCCCAAGTCTACCGGCGCCGATTTCAAATGTACTCTCAAACTTAAACCTCGGACTCTAGTGCTGCAAGTGGAGGGTGATAATAACCACTGAGCCACCTTGCTGCTAAACACATCAGCCATGAGAGTACAGGAAACACCCAATTCTGCCACTATAAGGAGCAGCAAGTAGAGAATCTGCAGTCCCCATTTTGGAAAATGAGGATCAAGGATGCAGTATGGTGTGCAAGCTTAGCATCTGCGACAGGAACCAAACATTTGTGAAATAGTCAGAGGTCCCAAGGGTCCCTTTCCGGGTCATAACGTGGAAGCTTAGAAACAGAGAAAATAAAATGTTATGGTTTACAAAATAAAATGTTATAGTTTACAAGTATACAGCTTTTTTGCTCATCGATCTGGGCTATGTAAAATCATAACATGCATAATAATATATGCTAAATGCTTTTCCCACACAGCGCTCTCATTGGAGAGGATTTTCTCCTTGCTTCACACTGGGATGCTGATGGGCAATAATGCAGGCATGTGGATGCTAAGAGAGTGACACACATACACACACACACAGGTTCTCTCATACATATACATAGATAAACCCAGCAACGGCACATGCTGTTCTCTACTGCTGAGCCAGCAAGCTTCATTAGCATGAAGGAGATCTGTGACCCTGGAAAAATAATGATCCTAATATAAATTAGAGGCCCTAGTGAGTACAAGTGTCTGTTTGTGCTTCTCATCAAGATAAACCGCTTCCTCATCAGCAGCAGTGAGCACACTGCTGTGTTGATGAACAAACTGGACATTTGAGACACTTTCCCATAGGTTAGATCATACGCTGCCTACACTATGCTGGAGGGCCTGGGTCACTCACATGCAACATGCTTCTGTGCCTTACATGGCACCAGCCCACCACTGGGCATTCCCTTACAACCTCTGCTTTCTGGTGAGACGCACCCATTGAAATGAAACCGGAATCTTTAAAACTGTTCTCTTACGTTTTAGATTATGCATATTTCACAGCTGAGCAATTTTTTTCTTGCATTTGTCACCAAAAACATGCTCAAGGTACCAAGACACATAAAAATTGGTTTCTTATACAGTGCAAATGTAACATTTATATACAGAAGGGTGACTGTCACAAATATAACATACGCAGAGAAGATTATTGTTGTTAAGCATCTACATAGCGCTGAGCTTGTCATACTCTTTACAGAGTTCACTGAATAATTCATGTAACTAACTGCGAATGTCTGTCAAAGAAATCGCAAGCTCGCAATCTAATGTGCCTAACATAGTCATGCACTAATAACCATAAGATCTAATCCATCTAATATCCACTATAATAATGTCTACTGTAGGGCCAATTTGGGGGGAAGTCGATAATCTAACAGAGTGTTTTTTGGGGGATGTGGGAGTAACAGAGAAAACCCTTGCAAATACAGGGAAAACGTATTGACTCCATGCGCATTCACTTTTTCTCCTACGTTTTCTTCCAGGTGATACTTCGACACCTTTTCAATAAAATGCCTTTCAAGCTACCAGCAAGCAAGAAAATACTACAAATAATTTTGACAGTACTTTTTCACTTTTTAGTACTTTTTCAGTTGCTAAGAGCTGAAATGCTATTTTAAACAGAACATGAAAAAATATCTCCTAGGAGAAAACTTAACTACTTCCCGACCGCGTCACGTCGACGGGCGTTGCCGCGGCGGCAGCCCCAGGTCCGTCTAACGCCAATCGTCCTAATGTCCTGGGGCTGTGTTTTGCAGGAGATCGCGCACAGCCTGCGCGCGCATCTCCTGCTTGGTGGGTGGAGCGGAGCTCTGCCTTCAGTCTCCGAGCAGCGATCACCGCTCGGGAGACTGTTAGACGGCAAAACCGCTGTCTAATTAGGATGTACAGCGCTGCGATCTGCAGCAGCACTGTACTGGGAACAGCCGTGTGACACAGCTGTCCCCTCCATAGGCACAGAGGTGATCGGCTGTCATAGGCTGAAGCCTATGACAGCTGATCATGGGGATTGGCTGGAGGGGGGAATTCAATAGTTTAAAAAAAAAACACATTTTTTGTTAATTAAAAAATAGACAAATAAACAAAAACAAACATCTGGGGGGGGGGGGGGGGGGGGGGGGGGCGATCAGACCCCACCAACAGAGAGCTCTATTGGTGGGGAGAAAATGGGGGGGGGGGGGGGAATCACTTGTGTGCTGTGTCATGTGGCCCTGCAGCTTGGCCTGAAAGCTGCAGTGGCCAGTTTAGCATAAAATGGCCTGGTCTTTAGGGGGGTTTAACACTGCGGTCCTCAAGTGGTTAAGAAAATAAGTAATTGGGCCCAATATCCAGTGGCTAGATAGTGTGATGATTAAGGGCTCTGCCTCTGATACAGGAGACCAGACAAATCTCAGCTCTTTCTATTTGGTAAGCCAGTACCTAACTAGTAGGAGACCTTGGGCAAGACTCTCTAATACTGCTACTGCCTATAGAGTGCACCATGTGGCTGCAGCCAAAGCGCTTTGAGGCCACCAGGAGAAAAGCGCAATTTAAATGTTATTTGTCTTGTCATATGTAATTAACCTTTTCCCCTTAGTTTTCTCAAAGTTAATATTTTAACATCTGGTCAATAAAATGCCTTTTAACCCACCAGCAAGTGAAAAAATACTCAAAATAATTTTGATAGTACTTTTTTACCTACTTTTTGGTACTTTATCAATTGCAAAGTGCTAAAAAGTTGTATTAAAAAGAGGTTACAAATTATCTACAAGGAAAAAGTTAATTGCTTATGAGCCATCTTGGTGGGAAATGAACTTGGAACTCATAAAATGAAAGATTATTTGTTAAACATTATCTGACACAGAAAATCCCAGGAAATCTAAATTTTGTGTCACAACCTCCAGTCAGACGTGCAGTCTGTGTGAAAAGGAAAAGTAAGGACATCAAGCATGCCTCCCCCTCTTTTCTTCTATTCAAACCAGGTTGTCATCCATTCACTAAAGTAGGCATACCCTGTAATGGCCCATACTCACGAGGGACTTTTGTCGCCTCAACACGCGGCGCGCGCGTGTTGCGGCGACAGGTCGCCCGTGAGTATGGGCCGTTGCACGCGCGCGCACCCCGAACTGTCGCCCGTCGCTCTTGTCGCCATGCGATTGAAACTTTCGTGAGTACGCGGACTAGTGACAGCAATCTCCATAGAGGTAAATAGAGCTTCCGGCGGGGGGAGGAGGAACGTCGGCGACAGCTTCCGTCTCGCCGCTGGTCCCTCTTCCGCGTGTGTACGCGGAGGGACCTGGAGAGAAGCTGTCGCCGGCCTGTCGCTAGCACGCTCATGTGTGCTGGCGACAGGCCACTTCTGCAGCCCATGAGTACGGGCCATTAGAAGGGACTATAACATCTGTCCACTAACCTTACAAGGTACTCCGTTCCATGTTCCACTTCCCCTTTTCTCTGCGCCAGTTAAATTGGAGTGTAGGTAATTGTAGAAGCAACCTTTAACATCAAGAGACAATACACATAACATTTATATCACACTTTTCTCCAGTCTGGACTTAAAGCACCAGATCTGCAGCCACTAGGGGGCACTCTATAGGCAGTAGCAGTGTTTGGGAGTCTTGCCCAATGATTCCTTACAGAATAGGTGCTGGCTTACTGAACAGGAAGAGCCAGGATTTGAACCCAGGTCTCCTGTGTCAGAGGCCATATCCAGGAAAAGAGAAAAGGAGAACATTAATACTGTGTACCCATTCCCACACATGGATACACATAAATGAACCAACTAAAACATTACAATGAAAAGGTGACTATACAATAGTAAAAGTTCTTAATATCTCATTCAGGAATTTTAGGTCAATTTACATAGTCTCTATCAGTAATCTAGGCTACACTGTGTGACCGTTGATATAATCCATATGGTTTCGTGAAAGTCCCTTATGATACATCCACACCAAAATCTGCTTTCCCTTCTCAAGTCTGTATTGGGTGTTACTTTGATTCGTGTAAATCAGTATCACACTCATTCACTCAGAGACTTTGTAGTAGATAATTCTCCTCTCATCCACTGAGGAAGCTTAAAGGGAACCTGAAGCTGCTGTCATCATTTTCTAATAAACAATGGCAGTTGACTGACTTTTCTGCTAATACTTTAACCCTCCTGGCGGTCTATTAAAAACCACCAGGGGGCAGCGCAGTAGTTTTTTTTTCATTTTTTTTTTTGTTAAATCATGTAGCGAGCCTGGGGCTCGCTACATGATAGCCGCTGTGCAGCAGCATACCCCCACTCGCTTCGATCACCTCCGACGATCTGCTGGAGGGCTTCCCCCGTCGCCATGGTCATCGACGTCGTGACGTCATCGGGAGTCCCGATCCACCCTTCAGCGCTGCCTGCCGCTGATAGGCCAGGCTGCGCAAGGGGTCTGGGGGGGGGGGGCGGCGCGGCGAATCGGTGCGGAGCGGTGGCGATCGGTGTGCACATGCAGCTAGCAAAGTGCTAGCTGCGTGTAGCAAAAAAAAATATTTGCAAATCGGCCCAGCAGGGCCTGAGAAAACCTCCTGCGCGGCTTACCCCGAACTCGGGGTTACCGCCAGGAAGGTTAAATGTGGGTGTAAACTCCAAATTCATCTATGATCTAAATCATTACCTCAGAGTGGGTAAGTGGAATTAGTGTGAAAAGAAGGTTAGGCGGAGGCAATAGTAGAATATTGATAAAGTTACAGATATTCTACTATCGGTATTACCCAGCACCCAATAGTAGAATATTATTTTACTGATATTCTACTTGTGGCTTCTCCTGGTGCCCTTATTGTTTGTTCCTACAGGAAGGCTTGCAGGATCTTAAAGTGTACCCGAGGGGGGGGGGGGTCTGGGGGAGAACGATATATCAACAGAGGCTGGGCATTATATGCAGACCCAGCCTCTGTGTGCAGTTAGGATTTTTAAAACCCTCCTCGGGTTCTCTTTAAAAGTACAGAAACCTAGCCACAATGAAAATCAATGAAAGTCAATTGGCCGTGAAATGCTATTTTTAAGATAACATTTGCAGCTAGAACTAAAGGTCACAAGTGGCTAACAGTTTTGCACGGCGATTTGATTTATGGGGGCAAGCAGAGCGCGGGGGGGAGGGGGGGAGGTCTGGGGGAGAACGATATAGCAACAGAGGCTGGGCATTATATGCAGACCCAGCCTTTGTGTGCAATTAAGATATTTAAAACCCGCCTCGGGTTCTCTTAAACCACTTGACGACCTGGGGATTTCTGTCTGATCTGTGCTGCGTGGGCTTTCCAGCCCGCAGCACAGATCAGGATAGAGCCAGGGCGATCAGACTTACCCCCTTTTTTCCCCACTAGGGGGATGTCCTGCTGGGGGGTCTGATTGCCGCCGGCTTGCTGCGCTTTGCGGGGGGGTTCTTCAATGCCCCCCTCTGCAGCGTTTTCGGCGCTCCCCCCCTCTCCCTCCCTCTCCCTTCCCCTCTGAGCGGCGCAGGACGGATATCCATCCTGTGCATTGTAGGATAGGCTTCAGCCTATCATATGCTGGCGATCCCCGGCCAATCAGAGGCCGGGGATCGCCGATCTGCCTTACGGCGCTGCTGCGCAGCAGCGCCGTATGATGTAAACAGCGGGGATTTCTTCCCCGCGTGTTTACATTTTGCCAGCGAGCCGCGATCGGCGGCTTTCCGGCTGTTCATGGAGACACCCTCCGTGAACGGACATGGAAAGGCCGCTCGAACGGAAACCCGCAGATGACCAGTTTACGCCAATCGGCGTTAGCTGGTCGTCAAGAGGTTAAAGGACAGGTCCAAGATTAAAAAAAAACAAACAAGATCTACTTACCTGGGGCTTCCTCCAGCCACTGGTGTCCCTCACCGCAGCTCTGCTCCCAGCATCTGCAACAGAGGGGACCAGCTGGGTGCGGAGCTGCAGCAAGGGACAGGACGGCTCCCAGGAGCTGGAGGAAGCCCCAGGAAAGTAGATCTAGTTTTGTTACAGCCCGGATATGGCCTTTAACCTCCCTGGCGGTAAGCCCGTGCTGAGCACGGGCTATGCCGCCGGGAGGCACCGCTCAGGCCCCACTGGGCCGATTTGCATAATAGCTGCGTGCAGTGCCCGATCGCCGCCGCTACCCGCCGATCCGCCCCTATACGCGTCGCCGCAGCCGCCCCCCCCCAGACCCCGTGCGCTGCCTGGCCAATCAGTGCCAGGCAGCGCTGTGGGGTGGATCGGAGTCCCCTTTGACGTCACGACGTCAATGAGGTCGGTGACGTAATCCCGCCCCGTCGCCATGGTGACGGGGGAAGCCCTTCAGGAGATCCCGTTCTTTGAACGGGATCTCTTGATCTCCGATCGCCGGCGGCGATCGGAGGGGCTGGGGGGATGCCGCTGAGCAGCGGCTATCATGTAGAGAGACCTCGTCTCGCTACATGAAGAAAAAAAATTAAAATAAACAAAACGTATTTGCTGCCCCCTGGCGGATTTTGACAAACCGCCAGGAGGGTTAAAAGAGAAAACACTGCTGTTCTCCATTGTTGTTTATGAACATTACCACCATAAAAGTGTGATTTCTGTAGGCCCCTATGAATCCGCTCTCAATATCACTTTACAAATTTATCAAAAAGAACGGAGTACAAAAAGTGCTCTCATTTTACAAGAGAGTAGAATTTTCCTGGCTAGCAACTTGTTTGCCCATTTAAAAATAAGCCCACCCGTTTATGTTGCTTTGAATAGAATACAGTGGTGGCATTTATTATGATTTGCCTTCAACAGGCTGATTCAAACCATGAATTTTTTTTTAAATCATACTCTTTGTTTGCAAGATTGTTACATGTAAAATGATGATGGATAGCAATATATGTACACACCGCTATGGCTCAATGGCCCACATCATTAGACAGCATGTGTGTTTAGTGTTTTTCTGTATTTTCTGTTATACAAAAGATCCTGAAAATGATTGAATTAGCCTTTGGGTCATTACGGGGCATGCTGGGGCATACAGGTATACCTGCTTTGTTCCCCATTGCCATTGATCTGGCATTGTTATAGATTTAAATGACTAACACTACGTGATCTCTTGTGAAATAGCTTCTGTGGCACGTCATTTACCAATAGGCTGCCCTCCATCCTCAAACACAAGGTAGCTGAGGAGTGCCGCATGTGCTTTCATTATTGTACATCTGAACTAATGTTTCTTTGACTTCTGCTGCTGCGTATGGCAAAGCTGCTGCCTGTGCTGTTCACTGACCCCAGGAAATCAGAGTACTGGAACTTAATGTACTAAAACTAGGATTTAATCATATGTAAGGAACACTTTATTTGAACGCAATTCTAAAAATAAAGATATCTGTATAGATGCAGTATGTAGTAGATAGTTGTACATCACATGTCAATAAGAGAGATATGCACGTTTCCTTTTCAGGTATTTTATCCATTGACACACATTTTCCTTTGCACCTGCAACCATAACTTCTCCATCAGGGAGATCAGAAGCTTTTGCAATAGTCAAGTATATTACATCTGTTGCTTTCCCAAAATCTAGATTTGAAGTAAATTAAGTAGATTGGTCAGACAAGATCTGTCTTTGCCAAATCCATGTTAATTAGCTGAAATTAGACTGTGCTGTGCAATATAATTTTATATAGCTTTCCTTAGGACACAAAACAAACATTAACTCTTTCCATACCAGCAGTCTCTGGCCCCTTAAAGAATGGTGCTTACTGACATCACGCCGCACTGACCCGCCGCTACCACCATTCACACCAATCTCTCACCGCTGTAGCCCTCTCACTCTGCCGTCCCTGTGACAGCAGAGCTCCCTGAGCCGTGGCTTCTGATTCCTGACTCTGTCATCAATGTGAGTCAATGCTCCTGACCGGCTTAGGGAGCTCTGCCGACATACCGATGGCAGACTGAGGGGCTGCAGCGGTGAGAGAGTGGTGCAATCGTCAGGAGCATGCAGCGGGGAGGATTGAAACCTATGCCTTGGCAGGAATAACAGGTTCTAAAAAAGGTGCAGATTTCAACCAGCGTGGTCCGGGAGCGGTTAAGCTTGAAGGTCTGCAAGTTCTGATTTTTCCTTCCTCCTGCTTCCTTAATACCCGTAGATGGCCATCTAGTCCAGATGCCTTATCTATCTTGAATTTATTTAGATGAGCCTGCATTCCTTCCAAGATAATTAATGTTGATTATGTAAGCCTGGAAACACCCTGACTGTATTATTAGACAAAGCTGTCTCCCTTGTAAAAACAGAATAAAAGCTGGTATTTAGTTTCTCTGTTTTATTTTTGTCTTTATGTTTGACTTAAGTACACCTGAACTGATACTATATCTATAAAAAAGCACATGCCAACTAGGGATGGTCAGAAATGCTCATTTCTGATTTTGTGGAAATTCAGATTTCCACCAATGCCAATTACTGATTCTGCAGATTTCATTTTTTTCGGTAATTTTTTTGCATTCCCTAATTTGCCAAATGCTTCTGAGTTGACTTGAAAGTATTGGACCATTCAGAAAATGCTGAATTTTACAGCAGTAATTGGAATACCATGAACATTTTAGGCCAATCCCAAGACTTGTTACTAGACCTGCATCCTTGTCACTACACTTCTTACTAGACCTGCATCCTTGTCACTAGGCTTCTTACTAGATCTGCATCCTTGTCACTACACTTCTTACTAGACCTGCATTCTTGTCACTAGACTTGTTACTAGACCTGCATCCTTGTCACTAGGCTTCTTACTAGATCTGCATCCTTGTCACTACACTTCTTACTAGCCCTGCATTCTTGTCACTAGACTTGTTACTAGGCCTGCATCCTTGTCACTACACTTCTTACTAGACCTGCATCTTTGTCACTAGTTCTTACTAGACCTGCATCCTTGTCACTAGTTCTTACTAGACCTGCATCCTTGTCACTAGACTTCTTACTAGACCTGCATCCTTGTCACTAGGCTTCTTACGAGACCTACATCCTTGTCACTAGATTTCTTACTAGACCTGCATCCTTGTCACTAGCTTTCTTACTAGACCTGCATCCTTGTCACTAGACTTCTTACTAGACCTGCATCCTTGTCACTAGACTTCTTACTAGACCTGCATCCTTGTGACTAGACTTCTTGCTAGACCTGCATCCTTGTCACTAGACTTCTTACTAGACCTGCATCCTTGGTACCTCATACCTCTCATGTTGTGAGGAAAGTTAAGTTACTCCCAGGGGAGAGCTTCATACCAGATATTGCGCTATAAAGAAAACCTCTATAGCAGCAGGTGACCACCACTCCACAAGAAATAGTTTATGTGCATCTTTGTGTTGCTGAAGGGTCTCATTCAGCGCATTATTTCGCTCTCCAAAAAGAAATGGGTTAATACCTGTTTCTCATACACATTCATAAGATCATCTAATGAAGAAAATGGTGCGTAAACACATTTTCCTCTCCTAAAAGCAGGAACATCTGCTTGAGTCATGAACAGATGAGTTCAGCACTGGGGCATCGAGCAGCTGGGAGATTCCATGTCACCGGTCATTGACGCTGTACTGAATGGGTATACATCAGCCAGACAAAAATAGGGCGCTCACAATACTCTGCATACAATGAAAAGAGAGCGAGCACTGCTCTGTGTGTAAAGAGGCTCGGAGCAAATGTTATGGCAGGCAGACACAGCGAAGAAAGGTAATGCTGATTATCTCTATTCATTTGCTCACAGACTTCATTTTATTCACTCTACATCTATGACAACAGAAAAGATGTACAAAGCCAAGCTATAGTTTGTGGGTCAGAGCCATAGAACTACACACATTATGTATTTTACTAAACCCTGGTGGCAAAGAGATTAGAACTGCAATTCTTGGACAAAGACACTGTCTGCATGGAGTATGCATGATATCCTTGTGTTTTCATGGTGTCCCTCCCATATACTAGTAGATTAATTGGCATTAAGTCTAGTCTTAGCACGTGTATACTTTATAGGATCCTAGTAGGAGCATTACATTGTAAGGGCTTTTAGCAGGAGAAAATGGGAATTACGTCTCTGTCATTTGGAAAGTGAATAGCAGTATGATGGTTCTACATAAGTACTGGAAATAAGTAAATAAAAGCTCAAATGGTAACAAATAATAGCTGTGAGGACATCTGCTGGATGAAAACAGCAGCCGTTGCATGCAAAATTAACCAGCTCCCAGCTGTATATACACAGTGTTTTTTTTTCCCTTTTTATCACAGCTACTGGCACAATATAATTTTGGAATCAACCCACAAAATATGTTAAGGCTAAAAGGGAACATTACCATTTTAGAGGTTAAACAGAACTTTTGTAAAATTGCCATAAACAAAGATCAATACTTTTTAAGGCTTTTTAGTCATTTTAAATCATTTAAATAAATCTATGCATCCAGATAAGAATTAAAAGAACTGGCAGTAGGTAGGGATGGTCGGGAAATACTGATTTCACATTCCGCGGAAATTTCAATTACCGCCAATGCCAATTACGATCCCGGATTTCTGTTTTCCGATTCCGATTTCTGATTTTTGAGAAGTATTTTTTTGGTAATTTTTTGCATTCTTTGATTGGCCAAATACTTCTGAGTGGACTCTGCATTCTCTGATTGGTCCAACGCTTCCGAGTTCTGTGATTGGGTTAAAATTACTGAGTTGCGGTAATGTTGTTTTCTTTTTTTTGCAGAAACTGGATTTCTGATTTCCGTTTTCCAGAATCCATAACATAATCTCTAACACTAAGCTCAAATTGTGCTTCTCTGCAACCATTGCAACAGTACTCTACTTGGAGTACGGATTGCCAAGTAACTTCCATCTTAACTACTTAAAAACCCTTGCTACGCATATCTACATCCCCCAAAACTTCACTTCAGGCTCAGGGCGTAGATAAGCGCATTGTTTACGTACTTGGTGTAACACCATCTTGTGGCCAAAAAGTAAAATACAATCAAATACACAAATACACTAATCCATAGGAACATTAAATATTTTGTAATAATTTTTTTCAACCCCTTCCTCCCCGACCCCATAGTTACCAATATAACACACTTGTAAAAAAAAATTACACCCCCCACCCAAGAGAAAAAAAAATATATATAAATAGTTACCTTAAGGACTTTTTTAATATTTATGTCATGAGTGTATATTGCTGTGGCTTTTATAAATACAGGCTTGTAATTATAATTATAATATAAAAAAAAAAATACTAAATAGAAAAAAAGACACCTTTATTTCCAAATAAAATATTATAGCCATACATTGTGCTAGGGACACAATTTAACTGTTGCAATAACCGGGACAAATGGGCAAACACAATGTGTCTGTTTCCTCACCAAAGACATATTTTATTTTTAAACTACAATGGCTGAAAGCTGAGAAATGGTGATTTTTTATTTTTCTTCCCTGCAAAATGCATTTAAATAAAAGTATTCTTAGCAAAAAGTACTACCCAAAGAAAGCCTAGTTTGTCCCACAAAAAATAATATATAGATCATTTCAGTGTGGTAAGTAGCAATAATGTTATTGCCAAATGTATGGGAGGAGTGTGATGTGAAAATTGTTCTGGTTTTGAAGGGGAAAAAACCTCTGGTCCTGAAGTGGTTAATGTTTGTGTAAGCTGCACAGATCAAAAGCCACCATTATTATTTTCATCCTCAATACTGATGCAATGATTAGTAGCAAACTTTAACATGTCTAATTGAATTTTATATGCACATAAAAAAAACAAAGAAGGCAAGTTGAAATAATGTTCAATGGTATTCTTTGCAATATGTTGAACTGAAATGGATTGATTGCATTTTTCTAAATATTAATGGATTTTTGCTTGAAGCTTTGGTATTAGCGGTTACAAAAGCATTACATCAAATTGGGCTTCACCTGGTTATCACACTTTTCCTTTTACTATTTTCTAATGTAAACATTGTGCTGCTCCATTAAAATGAATACAGAGACTAGATTACGATCCTCTATGGAATGCTTCTACTGGTCTGGATACGTTTCTCAGTCTTGCTGAGTCTAAATGAGGGCAAGGCTGGGATATGGTGTGCCACAGGTTTACAACAAGGGATTACTGAATTCCCCCACACATGTTCAGGTCTAGGGATGAGCTAATATGTCCAAATCAGATTCATGATTTTTTGTGAATCTACTGCATATTCATAAATAATAAATATTCATGAATAATAAATAATATTTCTCACCTAAGGCAAATACCGCATTGAATACATGCTTCCAAACTCTGGTAGCCCCTTATCCCCAATGCATGATGGCATTCCCCAGGGAATGTGAAACACGCCAGTGTGGCCACCTGACACAACCCTGGTAAGCCCTGGTGCTTGGCTGGATGTTTTGGTTCAGACAGTGGTGTATCTAAGTAATATAGCACCTATGGCAAACACTGAAATTGCCTCCCCAGTATAAGTCACTAGAGTTGGCCCCAGAGATAAGTACCCAGAGGCAGTACCCTAGTATAGGTCGCCAGAGGTAGTCCACCCAGTATAGATAGCCCCAGCTTTGGTTGCTCTCCCAGTATAGGTAGTTAGAGGTCTCTCACCAGTATAAATAACACTCTTTAGCATAGGGAGTGAGAGTTGTGCCCCATCTTAAATACCCCTTCCCCAGTATAAGTGGTTGGAGGTGTCCCCTCAGTATAGGTAGTAAGATGTGTCCCTCAAGTTTAATTACCCCCCGCCAGAAGAGATGTCTTCAATTAAAGTACCCCCACACAGACACACAATATAGGTAGTGAGAGATGTCCCCCTGTATAAGTAATCCCCCCCAGTATAGGTAGTGAGTGATGCCCCCCAATATAGGTGGAAAGAGGTGTCCCCCAAGTGAAGGTAATGACAGGTTTCCCCTAGTATAAATAGGGGCTATTTATACTGGGGGAAACCCCCCCAGTATAGTTAGTGAAAGGTATTCCCCAGTATTGTGGTGCAGCAAGATCGAGAAGGGGGCAGGCATGGTGCCCTTGGCAATGTGGTGCCCATGGCACCAGACATGCCTGTCTTGATATGCCACTGGGTTAGAAGCCTCCCACCCCTCCTATGCATCCACCCATCCCTTGCCATGCCAATGACTACCTTCCTATGTCTCTCTTGCACTAGCCACTTGCCCCTGCAAGCACTTTGTGACATCACTGTCATGCCTCTCCACCAATACTGAGTCCAATCCTATGTGGAGGGGGAGGGGGTTAATATTCAAATAAGTTCTTGAGTTCTAAAGGAACTCACAGTGGCTCATTATAGCTTGGCTTGGGATATCAGTTATGCTGCAGAGGGACTTGTAAGGCATATATTCTACAGCCTTATTGCTAGTTATAGAAAAAGAAACCCTACATGGTCATTTCTCTTCAATTCTCATCTACTTCTTTTTTTTTTCGCCAACATTTTTGGAGTTTGGAGCTAGTGAACATGACACACTCTTACAAACTTCTTGTAACATGCCAGATGCGCACCTACTTCTTGATTGCAACAAACTCTTCTTTTTCTTCTCTTTGTATGTAACATTGGCAGGAGCCCCTCAAGATAAGCTGCTCAGGGCATCCGCTTCTTGATCACATGGAAGCAAAAATAGGCCATGGAACCTGGTGGTGGCCAGTGCAACCACAGCAATAATTAAATAGAATTATGACAGCAATAGCAGGAGGAGTTGGTAGTAGCTGAATAAGCTGTGGAACCTTTTGGTGGGACCGCAGCATTAAATAAATACAATTATGATAGCAGAAGGAATTGGTGGTAGCAGAATAGGCCATGGAACCTGGCGGTGGGACCAAAGCATTAAATACATTAAATTATGACAGCAGTAGAAGGAGGAATTGGTGGTAAAAGAGTAGTACTTCAAAACTGACTGTGGAGGCACAGCATTAATTAAATAAAATTATGACAGCAGGAGGAATTGGTGGTAGTAAAATTGGCTGTGGTACCTGGTGGTGGGACCACAGCATTAACTAATTCAAATTATGAAAACAGGAAGAGTTGGTGGTAGCAGAATAGGTTATGGAACCTGATCCTGGGACCACAGAATTAATTAAAACTAAATTATGACACCAGCAGGAGGAGAAATTTGTGGTAGCAGAATCGGCCATAGAACCTGGCGGCCGATGTCACCAGAAATGGGATGTGACATGAATCTGCCAAATTAAACATCTATACCAACCTGACCTAATAGAGAGTTGTACCCCTACCCACTCTGGTAGGAAACCAAAGCCTTGGCTGAAGTTGGAATTTAGGCCCGTGTAAATGACTGTTGTGTATTCATAAAGAAAGTAAACTTAGATAAATGTGTGCTATAGACACTAAGCAGCCTTCTGGACTCTCATTTTGTCAGTTACTTTGTCAGCTTGCATTTTGTGTATGAATTTCAAATATAAGCTGGCTTTAAATGATGCACCAGAGGGCAGAAGGTACGTTTTGATATGCAATGTTTGGTTCCTAGAATTAATTGTGTCTATATATCTCAGTCTGCTGGTTGTTGTGTAACCACTGGCCACTTTCTCTAACTCCACATGAGCAAGGGAATTTATAGATTTAGGCTACAGCATTAACTTTTAAGAATGTTTATCTACGAACTACTCTAGGATAACATTAAAGTTTATGGTGACCATGCAGTGCTGGAAAATCTCTCTACAGCATGGAAGATTATTCTCGCCTTAGTCTGCTGGAAAAGTAAATGTAATGTTTGCATAATTATGTAACTACTTGATGTGTAATTTTGGGAAAACATTCTCTTTTTTTTTTTTTTTTTTTTGGCTTGGAGTCCGCAGCCTAATCCCTGCCCCCACACACCATATTTTAGGAAGCATCATTAATAGAATTTTAAGCTATGACATCATTGTGTTGTGCATTTAAAGTCAAAAAGGAATAAGAAAAGAAAAATGTTAATTCACTCAATGAATTATGATGGTAGCAGGTACACATAACACCTCTGATGGCACAGGGGGACTTTTCAATAATCCTCCTTGCTGTTAAAAGCATTCCATGTGGAGTGGGGCCAAACAAGCATCTTCTAGTAAACTCATTCCAGATTTTTTGCCCATCCAGATATTTATTCCATTGTGGATAGTATTATTATTATTTATTATTATTTAGTATTTATATAGCACCGACATCTTACACAGCGCTGTACAGAGAATATAGCCTTGTCACTAACTGTCCCTCAGAGGAGCTCACAATCTAATCCCTACCATAGTCCTATGTCTATGCATGTGTCATGTAGTGTATGTATCACAGTCTAGGGCCAATTTAGGTGGAAGCCAATTAACTTATCTGTATGTTTTTGGGATGTGGGAGGAAACTGGAGTGCCCGGAGGAAACCCACACAGTCACAGGGAGAACATACAAACTCCTTGCAGACCTGGCTGGGATTCGAACCAAGGACCCAGCGCTGCAAGTCGAGAGTGCTAACCGCTACTCCACCATGCTGTCCTGGATATACTTAGTGCTTCTGTAGGATGTGTTCACATTCACTGCTGGCATAGGGAGGGACCCCAGAACAATTCTGCAGCTAGTCCTCATATACAGTATATGAAAGGTTCAAGGCATCAAGGCTCCTTGCAGGCCCTTCCCCCAAAAGGTAATGAATGGTTGGTATTGCTTAGGGGTGGAGCACCATTCATGCTGACTCCACCTTTCCAGCTAATCCCAATTTATATGTAAGGTGCTGGATTAGTATAATATAGTGGTGGTGATGACTACCTCAACCACTAGTCCATTAGTCACCTTACAGATTAGGCCCAGCATCACTACAGTACACAACACTTGGGGAGGGATAGAAAGGCTGGGGGTAGAGCAGCACTGTACACAAGACCCTGCTGCACACTGAATAGGGACTGTCTACAATCTGTGTCTGCAAAAATTTGTATGATTCCGTATCAATGGCTGAGCAGATGCAGTGATTAGAACAACTGTGCAGAAAGCAGAACATTTTTTCTTACTGTGCCCTTAGTTGTCAGTCTACCATGGGCCCCCCCTGCAGCTTCTGGGGCCCCCTGCAGTTGCATCCCTTGCAGAGTCTATTGTTACCCCCCTGCCCTTTACCCTAAAGTCAGGTGGGACAGGATGGCCAATCGGACAATTTTATCACATGGGCCACACGCCCCTATACAAGAAACAAACCAGTCAGTGTAGAGAGAGATGTGCTGCTGATTGTGGGACAGATAGATAGCAGTTCTGTGTGATCCAGTGCTGTGTAGCTGCTTCCATAGGTGTTCTTCTCCTTGCAATTCACCCACTAGGGACCCCAATAATCCTTTTGAGGACTGATCCTGCTGTTCATTTTTCGTTGCTGTTTGTGGTGTGGTATGTAGATATCTTATAGTACACCGACTGTGCAGTATAGTGTAGTGTAGTGTGTGGCACTGTGACAATTACAGCCCATCAGCCTGTCACTGTGTAATAAAATAAAGTGAGTGACTGCACTGTACTTTAAAGAATTTGTGTCACCTGACATTGTCACCAGCCACTGTCTTTGTAGTGCAATATTAGGCTCACACACTGGACAGATAGCAGAATAAGTCACCGCACTGTAATTTTGTGTCACCTAACCAGACATTTTCACACAAAGCATTTCACACCACTGTTGAGTTTGTAGTGCAGTTTTAGGCCTACAATCTGTAAGAATCGATTTTTCATGTTTATGAATTTTAAAAAGCATCTGCGTACTCCCACACTGCATTCCCACCCAGGGAATATTTTAGAGCGGTACAGATATACCATTTCTTGAAAACTTTAACACAATCAGCCCATATCTCCACGACTCGCACCACTTATGAACACTGGTGTGCTCAGAGACCTCTGGAGGGAGGATTAATATCCTATTTATACTCTATTATCTCACAGCCTCTAGAAGCTAGTAAGACTGCCACAATGATAGCCTGGGAGAAAGACTTGGGCCAGACTCTCACCATCAAACAATGGTCCAGATGTTGTCTTTCGTTAGCAAAAGGAAGCAATTACTACTCACACATAGAAACTAATTATAAAATTTTACACCGTACATATATTACTCCCCAGAGACTACATAACATATCCACCAACAATTCCCCTCTATGTTTCAGGGGATGTGGCCAGCTGGGTGACCTCGCCCACATATGGTGGTTTTGTCCCACAGCAAAAAAATATTGGGCCCAAGTGGCCTCTGCAATAAGTACTGCCCTAGAGGTCCCACTGTCTCCTGATCCCTTCCAGCTTCTTCTGGGCCACAAACTCCAGAAGTGGAAATATCCACATCATAGGTTAGCTCAACATGTGGCTAAAGCAGCCCGTCTCCATCTTGTCCGCCAGTGGCTGAAGCCCACCCTCTCATTTGACTTAGCAGATGCCATCATTATGGAAATACTTATTTCAGAGAGATTACTAGCAATAATTAATGATGCAACTTTGCCTTTCACTCGAACCTGGCAACCTTGGCTTTCAGCCTCGGCCTCACTGGGTCTTCGGTCCTGTGCTCTCTCCTTCTAGGGGCGACGCCCCCCCCCCCCCCAGCTGGATGCACCTAGCTAAAATGTTAAAATGACCTGCATGTTTTGTTCTTATATGTTGTACATATGTTAATGTAACTAAAAACGTAATGCCCTTTGATAAGGGAATACTGAATTGCTGTAAGACTTTATCTGAATTTTTCTCAATAAAATATTTTGAAACTAAAAAGCATCTGCGTAAAATATGTATGTGGGGGGGGGGATGCTGCAATTGATTCCCCTCTGCCATGTCACTGACCAGGTTTCAGACAGATTTGACACCTTTTTAAAAGAATTTGGGGCTGCATATATGCCCTGAAGGTTTTTGCAGTTCCCCTTCCATTAACCTCCTTGGCGGTAATCCCGAGCTGAGCTCGGGGTATGCCGCCGGAGGTCGCCGCTCAGGCCCTGCTAGGCCGATTTCGTTTCTGAAAAAAGCAGCACACGCAGCTGGCACTTTGCCAGCCGCGTGTGCTGCCCGATCGCCGCTGTTCCGCGGCGATCTGCCGCGTGCAGCGGCGAAAGAGGGTCCCCCCAGCCGCCCGAGCCCAGCGCAGCCGGAACAAACAGTTCCGGCCGGCGCTAGGGGCTGGATCGGGCGGCTCTGACGTCAGGACGTCGACTGACGTCCATGACGTCACTCCGCTCGTCGCCATGGCGACGAGGAAAGCGAAACAAGATAGGCCGCTCATTGCGGCCTATCTTGTTACTTTCGATTGCTGGAGGCGATCGAAAGTACGCTTCCGGAGCGCCCTCTAGTGGGCTTTCATGCAGCCAACTTTCAGTTGGCTGCATGAAATATTTTTTTTTTAATTTAAAAAAAACCACATTGCAGCCTCCCTGGCAAAATAAATAAACCGCCAGGGAGGTTAAAGTCAAAGGGGTTGGCCGCGAAGGTTTGTCCATCACTACATCCTGAAAGTACCACTATCAATGGATGTATAAACTATGCACGTATTTTGTACCTGCGTAGCATAATTTCTGACTCTACCACTCATGAACTATATGCGTATTTATGTTTCCCATCGTTCTCTCTATTATATTCTGTATAGCACACACACACACACGCATATATATATATACAGTATATATATATATATATATATATATATATATATATATATATATATCTTTTTTTTTTTCAATAGCCTACACTTTTACCCTTCTGCAATCACACATTCCTTGACTGAAGGTTTTCTACAGAAAAAGACCCAGTTTGTTGACTATTGTTTTATTTGTGTCACGTATAACACCAACTTAAATTATTATAACTTCCTTGATCTTTAGCAGACATTGCACAGCGATGAATCTTGAAACCTTTGAGAGGGAAGGAATGGGTCCATTTGTTTTTCACATGTATCTTCAACGCTGTCCATTTTCTGTTACCAAACAAGGTCAGACTGTGCAGTGAAGCCTCCTTGTATTTTCATCAGGCAGTCATTCAGAAAACAGTGGCGTTATTTGGTTTTATTGATGAGTGCGTTTCTAAATTTATCTTTAGTTTTTCATTTTTGCATCAAGGTCACATTATCACTTTTGTTTCTGCATTTTCAAAGGAATCAAGGATGCCATTTGCCACAAGCAGCTGTTACTTCTCCCCTACCTGCAGGAAAAACATGGCACCCCCTGTATTCCATTAATCTCTCCCTGAAGACTAAACAGTGACTGAATTTAAGATTACCAGAAATCAACATGATATCTGAACACTTTCATGCAATCATTTTTCCTCCCACCGCGGTTACTTATATAAATAAATTCATTGGTAACATTTTTAAGGGCAGCAGCTAACACTCTGCCTGGCGAAGAATGAGGACCTAGCAGGAGTGCTGTAATGTAATAGAAGGGCTTAGTGGTGGAATCATTGCTAAATCGTCATGTGTTTTTCTGGATGTGGTTCAAAAGAAACTCTTTTATTCACTTTCCCTTATTAAATGTAAAATATACCTAACCACTTGAGGACCGCGGTGTTAAACCCCCTAAAGACTAGGCCATTTTTTACTAATTGAGCCACTGCAGCTTTAAGGCCTAGCTGCAGGGCCGCACAACTCAGTGCTTCCCCCTCCCTTTTTGCCCCACCAACAGAGCTCTTTGTTGGTGGGGTCTGATCGCTGCCTCAATGTTTTTTTTTTTTTTTTATAAATATTTATTACAATATTTTAAAAATAAATTTAACTATTTTTTTTAATTTATTTTATATACCCCCTCCCTCCCCCCGCCAGCCAATCAGTGTGATCGGCTGTCATAGGCTTCAGCCTATGACAGCCGATCACTTCCTGGACTACAGTGTCACACGGCTGTCCCCAGTACAGCGCTACCTTAGATCGCAGCGCTGTACAGGTATATTAGATGGCACCATCTAACAGTCTCCGAGCTGCGAACATGGCTGGGAGACTCCAAGTGGAGATGCGTGCGCATTGGTACGCGTGATCTCCTGCTAGCCCCATTGAAGGCCATTCACACCAATCGGCGTGGAGTGGTCCTGGGGCTGTCGCCATGTTCACACCAATTGGCGTGGAGCATTCGGCAAGTATCTAAATTATAATTCTTCACGCTGAATGAAGAGATAGTTGTTCTGTCCTTCCTTCCATCACAAACTGTACAGTATAATTAAAAAACTACACCTTCAGATCATGTGTTCGATAACCATTGCCTAATTCATCAGAAATACAGAGAGAGGCTTACAAAATGTGTTATAGAGCAAATATATGACGTCTAAACTAAAGAATGCACAGGAAAGGCTTTCACTATATTCTTGATTTACGTGATCCCCAGGATTGCTCAGCTCATTTATCTTTCTTCTTGCTCCTCTTCATTGACTGCCAATTAACCAGAGGATCCACTTCAATCCCTCAATCCCTCAACTCTAACTTACAAAGCTCCCCACAGTCTCTCTTCCCTGTACGTCACATCACTAGTTTCCAGATGCCACCCCAACTGAGATCTCTGCTCTGCACAAGGCATGACTTTTTTATGTCGTCCTTTAGAATCAACTCTCCACATTCACATATACATGTATTTATGTAATGAGGGTCACCTTTAAGACACGCCCCTATTACACATTTAAACATGTCCCTGCCATACCCCTAGTGGCTCATGCCAAAAGAATTCATAAGTAGTCATGGTCATGGTTTAGGAGAACTCATGGGGAAGCATGTGCTTTGTTTGATCAGCTGATAGATTTGCAAAGTTCTGATTTTCTGTGATCACATCCTGCTTTAGCACATGACTAGCAAATCAGAGACTTACATATCTGTCACCTGTCCAAAGTGATTGAGAATTGTGACTCAGTTCGGGTCCCATTGGAATGGTCTAAGGGAAAGCCTAGCCAGAGTTTGGCCTATCCTAACAGCATCTCCAGAGATTGCTGAGATTGTGGGACCTTATCCCATGATCGCAGCTAGGAGAGTGAAAAATGGAAACGATGTGTTAGTTTCATCTGAATTCAAAAATAGAAAAGAGGAGGATGAGAGAAAAACCTGGCTGGGAGCTAGACCACTACCCAATGGAATGCATAGATGTGGTATGTGCAAGGTCTGTCCTTATGTCCATAAGGTAAAAACATTTTGGGATGCAAGACACGAAAAAGAGTACAAGATAGGGGCTGTTATGAACTGTGGGACCACGGGGTAGTGTACAGGGTGACGTGCCCCTGTGGTCTGCACTATGTAGGCATGACCACACTAATGTTCAAGACTAGAATTCTGGAGCATAAGTCTAATGTTAACAGCAAAAATGAGAATAAGGGACCTTTGAGAGAACATTATAAGCAACATCATGGAGGGAATTTTAAAGGGAGCACTGCGGTAGTACTGATATCTATTAGGAAGGGGGTGAGGAAAATAGATATAGAAAGAGAACTGGGGCGTGCTGAGACAATGTGGATTTATAGATTAGACACCTTAGCACCAAATGGATTAAACTCTGAGATCAATTTTTCGGTATATCTTGAGTAAATCTGATATTGAAATTTGAGTATGATAAGCATAGTACATTAATTGCTGGACGGATGATCTGTATGGGTATGTGTGTGTGGGTCAAACATTGAAGTGTGTGGTTTATTGGCGGCAATATTGTTGCCACCATTATCTATGTCCCCCCTATACACAATAGATAAAATCAAAAAGTCTAAGGGAGTGCTAAGACTCTGAAAAAACATCCAAAAGGGGACCCCCTGAGAGGATGACATGGTATATACTACTGCAGTGATGAATATACTTACCCGTATCTCTATGATTCTCTATAAAATATGTTAACAAACTAGCAGTGATCGCATATAAATAGGTGATCTTTAAAATTAAAATATAAATTTTTGCTGTTCAATCAAAATAGCTCCACTGTAGGTGAACATCTGCCCCAATGACTGAAATACTAACTAAAGCTGATAACAACCTAAAGTCTCCTCCTGTGTCTTGCTGTAAACAACGTACTGTATGGGCGGCTCTATCCAGGATCAAAGATGGCGCTGACACTGCCGTCAGGTGATTGCCTCAAGAGCTATATATATGGCTGAGACCTTCCCCGCCATGCCCTACACCCTGTGAAGGCCATGATTGGCCGAAACATGTAGGTGGGCGGAGCTTGGGGACGCCAAACCTATCCACAGCCTTGTCCCACGCTGATCTCCATTCTCCAATGAGATCTTCAGAGATGCAGATAGATCGCAGGACGAAGAGGGACGTTCTACAGGGGATCCCCCTCCGTGTGCACAGCCAGCAAATATATTTAAATATGTGAGTACTCACAAACAATAGTAATCGGCTGCCTGGAAATGCGGTGAGTGGAAATAAGTGGGGCCACAGTACCCACTCAAGCAATCATGGACTGTCCTGCTTCTATCTATGCTGCTTATACCATTACAGCTGCTTTGTGCTATCCTGCTTTTTTTATGCTGTCAGCTCATTTTTGCAAGACGCTAACTTAACCAAGCACGGAATGAACTATGTGCTAAGCATGCATGCAATTGCCTGTGCACTGGCTAAATTAGATGCTTGCTAACAAGAGATTGCGACAGGAGTTATTCATTGCACTAGCCTGACCATCATGCGGTGATTAGCGCTGCTTTTTGTGAATTATATGAGTATAAGAAGCTTAGACCATTAGATTGCATGCAATTGATATGCAATCTGATTTCTTGCAAATTTTGGTGAATCTATGCAGTCTGAGCAATGTAATAACAGGATCTTGTATTGCAGTGTGATGTGACGTGTATGCTGGTGTGTGTGAATGTGGATGGGAGATCCCAGATTGAATGTCAGCGGAGAATCGGCTGAACCCCAATACCTTGGTTTTAGTGCTTTTAATTAGTGTGATTTGGTGTCTGTTTGTGAAGGTTTCCAAATAAAGATTTTCTACTTTTTGAACTTGAGGTCTCATGTCACCTTCTTTCCCCCTCCTTACCAATATCAGTTTATTTCTCTAGTTGGAGACCCAAGAATATATAGTATATGGTAGTCGAATGTGTTTGACACTCGACTACCTGGGTGAAATTCGATTTTATCAAAAAGTGAGAGGACTTTTTCTCCTCAAATTTCTTTTGTGTACCTGTCCAAAGTGATCACATGCTTCTCTGTGAGTTCTCCTAGACATGAACATCACTATATATAAGTAGAAGATGTAGTTTTATCTTTCAAATTACAATCCTTCTTTCTATAATCATTCACAGTGTTGCTTGCAAACTTTCGCCAAAGTCATTTTGGCATTGAAAATGCTATTCTTGATTTTGAGAAAATATTTGCGAAAATACATTGTATCTTTACAATATGACGGGAATATGCGGAAAAGTGAAAATTGGTATTTGTACCATGAAAAATCGTGAAAAGCGCGGAAGTCTAATTTAACATTATTTTTGCAAAAATTAATACAAAAAGAACATCAGTATTTTCGCTCACATTTATTCATTAGTTTTCCTTTATATTCACATTTGAAAATAAGAAATACACTATATACATTTGGAAAGATGA
Source organism: Hyperolius riggenbachi (assembly GCF_040937935.1). Taxonomy (NCBI): domain Eukaryota; kingdom Metazoa; phylum Chordata; class Amphibia; order Anura; family Hyperoliidae; genus Hyperolius; species Hyperolius riggenbachi. The sequence goes on along the minus strand of NC_090646.1, from coordinate 509,013,172 downwards.
GAATAAACTTTAGTGTCAAAAAAAAATGTCTCAGTAAAAAAACAAGTACACTTACATGCTCAAGCCTATAATAAAAGCAAAGGGGATAGCAAGAAGGCACCCCTAGTCTATATAAAAAAAATCAACTTGAATTTTGAAGGAATATAAAAAAATTGATTGCCTCTCTTGAGAGCAATATAAGCCCAAGATGGTAAAGATGGTAAGGTGAAGGGGGGGCTCATACAAATATATGATCTTTTGAAATTCTACTCAAAAAGCCACCAGACAGACTGTCTGGTGATCATCGTGTCTGTACTTAACAATGAAAAAAATGGAATGGGTCTAAAATCAAGGCTATTTTAATCAATGTATCAGTATTACTGCGAGAGTTATTTCACCTAAACTGAAGCTCCCTGTAATTTTACAGAACTAGTCTCTCCCACTATTAAGCACATGGAGACAACCAATGGTGACAACTTTTAGAAGTGATGCTACAGAGATCTTATGGGCTGTCCTATCAAACTGGACACTGGTGTATTTCTGTCTCTGCCAGAGGCAGGCATTACAACACTGCTCTTTGAAGCTGTGATGATTCCTCAATACATGTAGGGGATACACTTTGGAGGTTTATGACATTTTAATGTCTGCAACATAGTTTGGTTAACATAAATGTTTTGCTATACTGTGCAGTGGCTGGATAGTTTACTGTCACAGGAGACCTGGTTTGAATCTTGGCTCTTCCTGTTCAGTAAGCCAGCATCTATTCAGTAAGAGACCTTAGGCAAGACTCCCTAACACTGCTACTGCCTATAGAGCGCCTCCTAGTGGCTGCGGCTTTGGTGCTTTGAGTCCGCCAGGAGTAAAGTGCAATATAAATGTTATTTGACTTGTCTTGAGCATTCCCCTATTAAATTAGTATAAACATAACTGTCTGGGCATCTGAAAAATACCTGTATAATTTATTTAAAAAAACATCTTTATTCCGAAGTATCAAAATAGTGTTTTATGTTTTTCTGTATTTTGCACCCATGTTTGTGGCTTATTTTGTAACACACAAGAGAGCATTGTTCTACAATATTGTAAGTATTAATAATATTAATAGTGCACTTACTGTGTGTAACATTTCATATAAGCAGGCGATTGTATAAAGTCTAGTGATGTGCTCTAAATACAATGACCCATGTTAAAAAAAGGTAATTAGCTTGCTTGCTTGCTACCAACTGACCTGACATAACGTGTCCAAAGTTTACTGTGTCAAACCGGCATAGAAAGTATTCTGTCTTCCTTCAGGGCACATGTCAGCGATGCTTTAGAATTGTTGTCTCCGTGCAATGAAATAGGGTTTCCAGTGGCTGCTGAAGCCAGTGAGAAATAGGAAGGCTGGTGTTTGTGACACTGCTAAAATCGATGAGAAAATCAGCGGGAGATTATCCATCCAGTATAAAAAAGCTGATCATCTCACAACTTGTTGTTGCATACATCGGCCTGGTTTCCATCCGAACAGGAGAATCAGTGACCCGTTTCTATAATATGAATTTTATGGATTAATTTACCAGGCAGGCTATCTTGCTATTTCAGCTTCCCCAGAGCAGTGAGAATTATTGAGGTGAGTCCAAACCTACATTAACTGCAACAACTAAAATGTCTGGATTAGTCCAGGAAAGAAAAAAAATTCCAAGAAATGGACGAAGGAGCAGTGGAGGGCAGGAAAAACCTGATTTATTTGGCCGCTTGTTGCTGAATATGCATTTGGTAAATAAGCTGAGACTTGTGTATTCAGTGTATCATCTCCAAAGCCAAATCACATTTCTCGGATTAAACCCTTCCTCAGATCGTGTTTTAGCATTTCAGGATTAGTTCAAATGTAAAAATTCATTTTTTTTTTAATCTTGACCCATTAACCTGCTCCTTGCAGAAAAGCCAGTAAATGACTGTTTTTAAATAATCATTACACATGACAAAAATATTTACTGGACTGAAATAGAAGCCAAATCCTTTTCCACTATTAAACATCTGGGTGGAGATTTGCTAATGGAGTGATACAATGAAGGGCATTATGATGAAGTTGTGTTCTTCCCAAATATCACATCAGAAAAGTTGAAATAAAAAAAAATATAAAATAAAAAAATAAATAAACTGAATTATAAGAGCCTGGGGGATTGGCACGTCCTTTACGTTACCTTTTCTATTGTAAATTAATTAAAGGTGGAATGTATTTCAGCTTTGTCTTGAAATGAATCAAAGCTCAGACATAAATAACATTATATACACCTGGCCAATTTAAGGTTATATAACCTGTCCATTACCATTGCTATCATATTGCACAGGTAGTTCATGCTGAAAAGGTCATCATACTCTCTCTCCCCTGTACATTTCCTCATTTGTTTCCAGATAGCAACCGAACCGCAATCTCAGATCTGCATGTGGGCTTCTTTTCTCCTCCTCTAGAATCACCGCCTCGCATTCACGTAAACAAAACCAACGAAATTTCTCTTGTGCCTCACCCCTCAACTGAAATGCCCTTCCACAGCATATCCGTCATTCTCCTACCTTTGAAATCTTTAAACGCTCCCTTAAAAACTCACTTCCGACAAGCATATGCTGTAACTTAGACCATCCCCCCTTCGACCTCTCTTTAAGTTTTGCTCCATACTAGATAACCTAAACACACACTCCCTGTATGTATACTGCATACTTCCCCACCTCTTGTTTTACGTGCATGAAATAGAGGCGCAAGGAAAAATTAGCGTGGGTGGATAACAAAATTGTAGTAAACAATAAATAGCATTTTCAACTGGCCAAAAACGTGTAAATGATAATTATCAGTGTTAAACAGACAGGAAATGAAAACAAAAAGATATTTACTTTAAAAACTGTTTCATTATTAAAAAATACAGCGTAACCTAACCCTACTCTTACACAGAACCCTCCCCTGGTGGTGCCTAACCCTAACCCCCCAACGGTTGTGCTTAATCTCAAAGCGGAACTGAAGTTAAGAAACAAAAAAGAGTTTCACTTACCTTGGGCTTCTGCCAGCCCCTTGCAGCTGCCCTCTCCAGCGCTGGTCCTCCACGATCCTCCATTCAGCCGCCAGCTAGTTTCGATTTTGCTGAAGGGCCTCTGCCCCTGCGCAGCTCGGGCCACACGTAGCTCCGCTCACATTCCCATCCCCAATAGTGCCATGCACAGGTGCAGGACGCAATTGCAGACGGGAATGCGAACAAGGCTACGTGTGGCAGGGCTGCGCAGGTGCAGTGGCAGAAGCCCCAGGTAAGTGAAACTCTTTGTTTTTTTATTATTTTCAGTTCTGCTTTAAGACCCTTCCTGGTGGTGCCTAACATTAAGAAACCCCCCTGGTGGTGCCTAACCCTAAGAGCCCCCCTGGAAGTGCCTAAACCTAAGACCTGTCTGGTGGTACCTAACCCTAAGGCCCCCTGGTGACACCTAACCCCAAGGCCCCCTTGGTGGTCCATAAACCTAGGACCCCCCCGGTGATGCATAAACCTAAGACCCCCTGGTGGAGCCTGTCAGGAACCGGCCCCATGGCAAGTGTGCAGAGACAGTTCCTAATGGGAGGCGGTTTGACCAAAAATTGAGAGGGGGAGCAGCCTTATTCAAGCTAACACAAAGCTGTCACCACACTTTGCCACCACTAGCAGTCGCCCGGGCAATACTGCTAGACACTTCGACAATTCCTACTCTGCTGTTGAGCTGCTTGCACTCAGACTGGCGTTTTATTTACTTTGGGTCAGCTGCGAGCTTTAGGCCAAAGTATGAGAATGCCACACACTTTATGCAATCTCACACGGTAGCGATGAACGATCCAAGCACACAAATGGGCACAGAACTTGTAACAGAATTACACTGCAGTCTCTCTCTAGGAGATGTAAAGCTCTGCTTAGTACTCAGAAGACTAGCTTATTAAATAAAGATTTAATATTCCAAAAAAGTGGAACAGTGCATAAAGAAATATATACAAAGATATTTACAAGTAAAAAGGTACAAAGACACACACCAGACAATTTGCTTCTCAAAATACAAAAAAGGGGAATAAAACGGAAATCAAACTTTACCAGCATATCAAACATTACCAGCGTAAAGGTCCGAATGTTGTTTGCAGTAGCACGCAGTTCTGACCCCTAGCGTGTTGCTAGCTCCTGAGAAGTACGCCTATTCCTCATGTTAGCATCTGTTTCATAGTCAAGAATACAGCTATAGGCTAGAAAACCAATTTCCTGTAGAAATACCTTTTTAACTTATTTAACTACATCTTGGTAATTATAGGCAGACACCCCACATAGTCTAAGACATAACAAAAGTTGACAAATGACTAACTGTACAAGATTCCTTTGCAAGCTTTTGAAACTTTAAGTTTCTTCTTCAGGCATGTTTCAGAGCTAGATCAGAACCATACATGCAACTGGCCCAACATTGTATGGCTCCAACAACTCAGACAGCCTCATTCAAATATGTTGGCTGTTCCCAATCAAGGTGTTTACAGATGACAATAAGGTATTTTCATTGACTCTAGCTTAACAATGCCTACTGGCCAGGTTTGTCATCCAAGTGTGCTACTGAATGGCAGCTGCTGGCTGGGTGGAATATTTACATGTCATCATATGAAGACTTCAGAGGGAATGCAAATGCTCGCCCCTTTGCATTGGAGACAGAGAGTGTGCACTCTTTCCAAACGAACCACACTGCCCAGGCCTACACAAAATGACGGTCATACAGGAATTGGAGGCTCCCACAAGATAAGAGTTGCAAAATAGCTGCTATATCATATACAGCATCACAGTGCCTAACTCTAAGGCCCCCCTGGTGGTGCCTAACCTTAACCACCACCAAGCAATAACATATTTGATAATGTAAAATTAGTACATACAAACAAAATAATATGACAAAAACTATAACTTTGCAAGTTTCAAAACTATAACTTATTTAAAAAACTTTAATGCTCTGATGTAAAAACGATATTTATCAGGAGCCCAAATTTCTACTTTGAGCTCTGTATTAGCGATATTTGCATTCATGCCTATGGGGGCGCCCAAATCTCCAACTAGCCACCAGTGCCCACATTTCTTGCTTTCCTTGCCCCCCCCCCCCATCATTTAGATTGTAAGCTCACAAGGGCAGGGCTCTATCACCTTTTTGTGTCTTGGAATTTGTTATTCATTTTATAGCTCACACTCTGTTATACATTTTATTCATCATGTTACATTTGTCACTGTAATCACCAGTTCTGTATTTTGTACCAGTGTCCATATTTGATGTATAGCATTGTCTATATCATTATGTACCCCTTGTTTGTTTTCCTACTTTGTACAGCGCCCCGGAATATGTTGGCACTTTATAAATCATCAATAATAACAATAATAATCACAAGTTCCTGCCCAAGGCATAATCATCAAAATAAAATAGTCATGTCATTTACATTAAAATATAGCTGCATTTGTCATCCGTAAGGGACCCAAACAGCTTTAAAACAGCTTTAAAGTGAATGGGAACCGCATTTTTTTAAAAATGAAGCATATACTTACCTAAGGAGAGGGAAGGCTCTGGATTGTATAGAGCCTTCCATCTCCTCTCTCGGTGCTCTCTATCCTGTGCTGGCTCCCCCCCTTCCCCCCATTTCAATCCCCCACTGAAAGGGTATTTGGAAGTCTTCGGGAGCCGTGTCCTCCCGAAGACGTGCAGCTCCATACTGCACAGGCATGAGCATGCAAGAGAGCGTGCTTGCACAGGCGCAGTACAGGGCCACCCTTCTTCAGGAGCACTCGGGCTCCCTGAAGACTTCTGAAGCCTCCTTCGGCCGGGTAAAGCAGTATTTGACTAATTTAGTCAAATACTGCTACCGGGTGAGCCAGCACTGGAACAAGGCGGACCAGGAGAGGAGCGGGAAGGCTCTATAGGACCCAGAGCCTTCCCTCTCCTTGGGTAAGTATCTATCTCATTTTTTTAAATGTGGATCCCATTCACTTTAAGGGCACCAGTCTTTATCACAAAATATGAATATTGCATTATTAATGGAGAACTTTGAAAATAGCACAGCTACATTGTTTTTAGATTCTGGGGAAAGCATTGTCTGCACTCTGGACTTGGAGCAATAGGGTCCCTGGTTCAGAACTGTATGGAATTTGTATTTTCTCCCTGAGCCTGTGTGGGTTTACTTTGTGGATTTTTGTTTCCACCCACATCCCAAAAACATACACATGACTAACTGGTTCCCCAACTAATGGCCTAGACAACAGGGACATAAGACTATGACTATGGTAAGAATTAAATTGTGAGTTTCTCTGAATGACGATAGCGTTATATGACAATACTGTATATGACTATATGATCTGAAAGTCAGTGCTACATAAATGAACACAAATAATAACCACACTACAGTAACTAGCAGGAACTGCTTCTACTTTCTGTATCTGAAAGCTTGGCTCTCAGTACATACTGCTGTGTTAGAACAGAAGGAATCTGAGAGTTGGATACACACGGAAAATCAGCATGGCATCTTCTAGGCTGATTCTCTATTAAATAAGAAACTAGTCATAGTATACAGTTATAGTTAGAAGATGTTATCCAAGAGCTACACAGACATTTCTTTTGCTTGTGAGCAGTAGATGTATTGCAAAGGCTTCATTTGCGGTACTTTGATTTTTATATAAAAGAGTTTTAGGGTCAACATTAGCAAGGCAAGTATCTTGGGACAGAGGGAAGACACTTCAGACAAGACTTTGTACTTCAGGTTTTTATACACAGGTCTTTGATGCCTTTTCACATTTCCTCACAGCAGAAAATAAATACAGCCATATAATTATATTAATCATTTGAGGTCTATTTTATGTAAATTATGAATTAGATTAACGTCCCATGTACATAGATGCTTCATTTTGATAAAACTAGCAACTTTTTAAACACTGAAACAGAAGGAAATATGCATTATAACATTTGGGCAAACACAGCTAAGTTGTGGATGTTAAGGTGTTTTTTTTTTCTATATAGATAACATTTCTCACTCAGTGTCTGTCCAGAAAAACATTATAGTCATTGCTCACATTTTGCTGTTCAAAACCCTGGACTAGACCCCATAAAGAACATTATTTATCCCATGCTGAGGAATTGCTGACATATCTGTCAGCAGTGATACAGCTCATCCATCACCTGTGTAATTTAATAAAATGATGCCTTTTCTTTTGTGACACAGCATCCGCTTCTCCTGGACAATCCTCATTACACCTTTCTTGTTTTAGCAAGACCTCAGTATTTCCTCACTGCCACATTAGGATTAGGAAACTCTGCCAAATACATACAAGGGCTTTCCCATCCATCACTTCTTTAATTCATTACCTTATACGGGAACAGGACTCAGTATGTACTGTAATTCCAGCAAGCCCAGGTAAACTTATGTAGAGAAAAGGTGAAACTCCATGTGGAGCTAAGACTAGGTTCTGTGTAGAATGTATGGAATAAACTTGGTATGCAGAACAAGAACTTAAAATCCAGAGCAAGTCTTTTTGTTTTATTTTTCTTTCGTCCTCTTTTCTTTCCACTTATTATACTTACTTTATTTACTTAGTTTATGTTTTTTTTCTCTTTTACTAATATGTTTCAGTTGGAAAATTTAGGGTCTTGTTGTAAGACTCTTATGGTATAGTTTCATATAGTTTCTATGCATTCATTATCGTCACTTTTTTATTCCATTAAATTATAGAAGGCCTTAATGTGACTACTTATGTTTTGTCCATTTTACATATGTTTGAGTTAACTCTTTTAACAAAAAAGAAATAAATTAGAAAAAAAAACCTTACAATCAGAATTGGTGATAGGTTAAAGAATTATCATTGTAACATATAATAGAATGTAATACATTATTCGGAAAACACAATTTTACATTAATTATACTGGTTTCAGCAAGCATCAGAAATACTCCCTATATCTATATAATGTTATATATTAATATGTAATCCCACCCTCTCAGTAAAGCTTAGCCAATGCTATTTAGTTATGCAGCCTTCTGCCCCAGAGTATTCTGGGAGATCAGTTGTTGTTTCTGCTCGCTTTGATACAAACAAACATTCTGCAGTGTTGCACTTGTAAGCACCTGCAAGCAGTAAGGATGTCGCCCCATGTGATAAATGTAAGAATGTAAAGCAGGGTGAGCCGCGAGTAATGATTTTAGAAAGAGCAAACACTGACAAAATAATTCATAAATGGATATTGTATAAAATAAGCCATTTTTTTTCTTCAAGTTATATTCTGCAAAGCTCCTCTCTTTAAAGAGACACTGAAGCGAGAATAAATCTCGCTTCAGTGCTTATATTCAGCAGGGGCATGTGTGCCCCTGCTAAAACGCCGCTATCCGGCGGCTAAACGGGGGTCCCTTACCCCCCAAATGCCCCCCTGCAAAATCTACGACCAACTTGGTCATAGATTCTGCTGCTCTTGAGGCAGGGCTAACGGCTGCAGCCCTGCCTCTCAGCGACGTCTATTAGCGGCGCATCGCTCCCTCTCCCCCGCCCCTCTCAGCGAAGGAAGACTAAGAGTGGCAGGGGAGAGGCGGAGATACGCGCTGACAGACGCGTGTGAGGCAGGGCTGCGGCCATTAGCCCTGCCTCAATGCGGAAGCGCTGCCCGGGACTCCACGAGGGGATTGGGGAGGTAAGGGACCCCCGTTTAGCCGCGGGATAGCGGTGTTTTAGCAGGGGCACACTTGACCCTGCTGAATATAAGCACTGAAGCGAGATTTATTCTCGCTTCAGTGTCTCTTTAATGTTTGTACAAATTGTACATGCATCCCCATCCTGCACACATAACCCTGTTCAAGGGAGTAGTGATCAGACGTTTTTTGGTAAACTAGTGTTGTTTTCCACATGGGGTATGACTCCACTCTCAGCAGGGTTGTGGAGATGGAGTCAGAGTTAAGGAGTAGGAGTCATTTTTGGGTCCCTGGAGTCAACAACAAAAAAGTACTGACTTTGACTCCTAATACATTTAAATTGTAATGGAAAAAGTACATAAAGTTCAAATCTCCCATCTCACAAAAAAAAAAAATGAAATACTTCTCTGCTATATGAATAAAGTACAGAGCGTAGTTGTGGCACTAGTGTTAAGTTGTTTCAGCAACGCAATGATTTTGATATCAACAGCAACATTAAATGTTCACAGTGAAGTGCTGCACCCCACTGATCGACACATTGCTGCATGCATCCAACCATCCCTACTGTTGAGCCCTATTGGGAAATCTATCTCTTGGGGTGCATTCAGCAACGATCAGTGCATAGCTATTTTACCTGTATCCCCGACTGTAAGGTAGCATGCATTTTGTACTTAGGTAATTCACACATTGACAGTGCACCGGTCACTATGCAAATACGTAGTGTTTGGTACATGTAACCTAGGCTACAAAGGTCAAGATAACCGCACAATGCATGCAACCATATAGTTGGGAATATCGGAAAAATTGCAGTGTGCGCCACGTGTACAGCAAATGTACCCTACTTTGCTGAATATACCCCTGTGTTACCACCTTTAGGGCTAGTTCACAGGGGCGTCTGCCCGGCTTTGGGCAGTGTCACGTTTCGTGGTGTTGCGTTCAGGCTTTTGGTGGCTTTCAGTTGCCACAGGGGTACATTAGCCGCAGCGGTTAACCATCCCAGGATGCTACATGTAGCATTCAGGGTCGCCTCGAAGGCCAGGGAAAATTGGGATCTGAATGGCGCGTTTGCACAACTGCCGGCAAAAGCCTGGTACAAAGGCTCCCATTCACTTGAATGGGAGCGTTTAACGCCACGTCCCGAACGCTGGAGGTAAACGCGGGGCAGGCACCCCTGTGAACCAGCCCTAGGGCTTGTAACCCTCTACTATTGCTCAAAATCATATGAAATGTCAGATTTTAACCCATTCATTTTTGCATCAAATTTCTTTGATCATAGTCATTTTTCACTAGCAAATATGTGTAATATCCAGTGCAGTAGCAGTCTGCTCCCACCACAGAAATTTGTTTTCTCTACATTCTCCTTCTGGCCTTCATGTCTGACACTGATGTCCCCTTTTTATGGATACTCATCACTTGAAGCTATTCCCCAGCCTGGCATCACATTGGCCCAGCCACTGAGAGGGTAATGCATTCCAGCACCTGCTCATAAACTAAATAATACTGTGTAGGCCAGTATCAATATGTCAGATTAATTATATGCGAGGAAAATAGTGTGTCATAAAACCCTAGGGGTTCTAAACACATTTCTATAAAAATAAATGGTAACCTTTGTTATTATGCATATCAAATATGTGAGTCATAAAAATAAAAGGCTTTTTGTGTTGGCTCTTTATAGAAAAAAAGAAAATAGTAGGTTATTTTTATTGGGTTTTTTTCCTTCTTTTTTCTGATTTTAAACAATTGGAAAGCTTTTTGATCTTTGATATACAGTATAGCTTTTACTATTTTGATATACATTTTGAATCAAGATTTATATGACCATGTTCAAAGTTACAAAAAAATTCAAATTCTGATTAGAAACTAGTCCTGTGTCTTTTAAATGAAATCTCGCTTTCCTCTTTTGGCTTGATGACGAGATGTTTTTAATTTTTATTAATCTTTTCTCAACAGGGGAGTAACTATAGGAAACTGCAAAAACATTGTGGTTATCTTGACTTTCAAACACAATCTTCCTAATGGAAACTTGAAAACAATACCATTATAAAACAATGAAAACCATTACTTTACATAATACTAATTGTTTTTTAAGTATAGAAATGTTCCTAAACTTTATTTAACCACTTCAGCCCTCAGTCGTGTTTCACTTTATGCATCCGAACAATTTTCACCTCCCATTCATTCGCCTATAACTTTATCACTACTTATCACAATGAACTGTTCTATATCTTGTTTTTTTCCACTACCAATTAGGCTTCTTTTGGGTGGTATATTTTTCTAAGAGCTACTTTACTGTAAATGCATTTCAACAGTAAAAATACGAAAAAAGCCAATATACTTTTACAATAATACATGCCTCCATAATTAAAACCCACGTATTGTATTTACCTAATAGTCCCGGGTATTACACTATTTAAATTATGTCCCAATCACAATGTATGGCAACAATATTTTATTTGGAAATAAAAGTGCATTTTTTCCGTTTTGCATCCAAGCTTTTATTAAAAAAAAAAATTGAAATATTTCATCTTTACATGGATATTTAAAAAGTTTAAACCCTAAGGCCCCATTCACACTTGCGTTTCGAGTCCGCAAGTGTCCGGGGGTCCGGATCCGGGGGCCGCAAAGAGACCGTACGGGTCTCTGCGGTGGCCACAAGGCGGCACAAGTTGCGGATCCGGAATGTATCAGTTCCGGCTACAATAAAGTAGCCGGAACTAGATACTTTGCAGTGCCAGAAAGGCACTGCAAGCATGGGGGATACCGGCGTGTAGTCCGGGCCCCCCAAGTGGCATAAGACCGGTGCTGGAAGCATTGCCCGCATGTTCGGGTCAGGATCCGGCCCGGGTCCGCAGCCGCACCGGGACGGACTGAAAAATAGCGCATGTTGGAAAAAAAGCCGGACCGTCCCGTAGCTGCGTTCCCGGATCGGATCCGGATCCGGACGGCGCACAAGTGTGAATGGATACATTGATTAGCAATGTATCCGTTCACCATCCGCTCTGTACGGAGCGTTCCGGGTCCGGGGAAGCCGGACCTGGAACGCTAATGTGAACCGGGCCTTAGGTAAATAATTACGCTTTTTTATTGTAATGATTTTTTTTTTTAATTAAACATTTTATTTGTTTTTTGGGGGCAAGGGTGGGATGTAAATAGTATTTTTTTTATGTAAATATGTGTTGTTGTTTTTCAACATGTAGATGTAGTTTTACTATTTGGCCACAAGATGGCAACCATGAGTTTATTTACATTATGTCACTCTAAGCATAACATGTACGCTTAGAGGGATGTAGGGGGGACGTAAGAGGCAGAAAGAGCGAGGCTTCCGAGAGAAGCCGTCGCTTTTTCTGCAAGGGGAAATGATTCAATGATTGGGCACCATGTCCCGATTTATTGATCCCTGGCCTAATGAACTGTGGCCCAGGAGTGCGCGTGCACGCGCATGATCGGCAGCGCTAGAGTGCTAGCGTCTTCTGCAGGGCTTTACAGAATATATAGTCTTGAGCTTTGACACTCACTGTCGCTGTCAATTTTGAGGGAACTCCGTTAACTTATCCAGTGGTGTAGCTAGGAAACTATGGGCTCCAGTGCAGTTTGACACTGGGCCCCTGAAATTCTCTATAGATAACAATTAATATGGACCACCAAAACCTGCCAATGACAGACACAGTGCCAGAGAGGTGTAAGAAGGGAAGGATAGCAGTTTGTTAAAGAGTACCTAAAGTGACATGCAATATGATGAGATAAACATATACACATATAGTACTTGCTTACTAGGACATTTCTGTTTTTTAGTCAGCAAGAGTTAAATACTTGAGTTGTTGTCAATGCAAAATAGCTTGTTAACAACTTGTCGAATTCAGTCTGGTTTCCTGAAAAATAAATACTAGCTAAAAGTTTGATATCTGTCAGGGAGAAGGGAAATATTTTGGTTTTACTGCAAAAAAGTTCAGAGGGTCATTACTTCTGTATCTGTTTCAGCTGAAGAGGTAGAGTGTGGATTCTAAACTGCAGCTGTGACAGTCAGATGCAATCTTAAAAATACACTACTAATGTTCTCTTTATCATCCATACTATACATAAAATTAATTATCTAATCAGTTTATTTTCACTTCAGGATCACTTTAATGATGTCCAGTATTCAAAGCATACAAGGAAGTGATCATTATCAGCACAGCTTCAAGGAAGAGCCCCCCATGTGGTAACACCCTCTACATCTCATATTGCTATGCCACTGAACTTTCTGAATGTTTTGGGGATGTGGGAGGAAACCTGTGTAGAAAGTGTTCTGTCCAAAGGATCCACAATTTTATCAAAATGTAATTGTCAGATGGTGTTGCTACCTGTAAGCTAGATAGTGCTGAATTTCTTTATGTTGCTTGGCTTTATAGCAATCTCCTAAGTTTTAATTATGTAATAGTTTAATCTATGGTCCTTCTTACTTCATGCCCATTTGCTATGATTATGTAAAACCCAAACTTTACCTTATCTAGAATCTTATTCCATTTTCTCACTCAGACCTGGGGCAGCGATTCCTAGGTGTTTTGTGATTGCGATTGCTGGTGCTTTGAAGTGTTGCACAGTAAACTGTACAGCACCTCCAATTGGCAATTAGTACCTGTCAATAAAGTTAGTTATAATCACTGGGTGTCCCAATGTCCAGCTTTTGTCCATAGCCCCGCCCTGTAGGGGAAGAGGTCAGAGGTGCTTCTGTAGGACCAATCAGGGGGCCAGCATAAGGGGCGAGGCTATGAGTGGAATTCAGATATTGGAAAACTCGATAGGTAAAATTAACTTTATTTAAAAACAAAACTTTCTGCCCCCAAATCGCTGCTGCAAAATCCCCTTTCAAAGGGATTTTCCAGCGCTTAAATACTTTGCATTTAATGCAAATGAAACCAAAATGCTGCATGTCCTGCCATTGGGATTTTCCTAATCGCTATCACATACAGTGGCTTGCAAAAGTATTCAGCCTCCTTGAAGTTTCTCACATTTTGTCACATTACTGCCACAAACATGAATCAATTTTATTGGAATTTCACGTGAAAGACCAACACAAAGTGGTGTACACGTGAGAAGTGGAATGAAAATCATTCATGATTCCAAACACTTTTTACAAATCAATAACTGCAGAGTGGTGTGTGGGTAATTATTCAGCCCCCTTTGGTCTGAGTGCAGTCAGTTGCCCATAGACATTGCCTAATGAGTGCTAATGACTAAATAGAGTGCAACGGTTGTCTAAAAGAATCTTGGGAGCAACAACACCATGAAGTCCAAAGAACACACCAGACAGGTCAGGGATAAAGTTATTGAGAAATTTAAAGCAGGCTTAGGCTACAAAAAGATTTCCAAAACCTTGAACATCCCACGGAGCACTGTTCAAGCGATCATTCTGAAATGGAAGGAATATGGCACAACTGTAAACCTACCAAGGCAAGGCCGTCCACCTAAACTTACAGGCCGAACAAGGGGAGCGTTAATCAGAAATGCAGTCAAGAGACCCATGGTGACTTTGGACAAGCTGCAGAGATCTACAGCTCAAGTGGGGGAATCTGTCCATAGGACAACTATTAGTCGTGCACTGCACAAAGTTGGCTCTTATGGAACAAGAAGAAAGCCATTGTTAACAGAAAAGCATAAGAAGTCCTGTTTGCAGTTTGCCTCAAGCCATGTGGGGGACACAGCAAACATGTGGAAGAAGGTGCTCTGGTTGGATGAGACCAAAACTGAACTTTTTGGCCAAAATGCAAAACGCTATGTGTGGCAGAAAACTAACACTGCACATCACTCAGAACACACCATCCCCACTGTCAAATATGGTGGTGGCAGCATGATTGGTCAAAGTTGATAGGAAGATGGATGGAGCCAAATACAGGGCAATTTTGGAAGAAAACCTCTTGGAGTCTGCAAAAGACTTGAGGCTGGGGTGGAGGTTCACCTTCCAGCAGCACAACGACCCTAAACATAAAGCCAGGGCAACAATGGAATGGTCTAAAACAAAACATATCCATGTGTTAGAATGGCCCAGTCAAAGTCCAGATCTAAATCCAATTGATAATCTGTGGTAAGATCTGAAAACTGCTGTTCACAAACGCTGTCCATCTAATCTGACTGAGCTGGAGCTGTTTGCTCTACCCACCAACAGAAATCTCTGTTGGTGGGTAGAAACGGGGGGGGGGGGGGGGGGACACTTGTGTGCTGAGTTGTAAAGCCCTGCAGTGAGGCCTTAAAGCTGCAGTAGCCTATTTTGTGTCCTGGTCACTAGGGGAATTTAAGCTTGTGTTCCTTAACCGCTTGAGGACCACAGTGTTAACCCCCCCCCCCCCCCCTCTGTAACCAGGCCAATTTTTACTTAATAGGCCATGGCAGCTTTAAGGCCTTGCTGCAGGGCCACACAACTCAGCACACAAGTGACCCCCCCCCCCCCTTTCCACCCACCAACAGAGCTCTCTGTTGGTGAGGTCTGATTGCTCCCCAGATGTTTTTTTTTTATACAAATATTTAGTTTTTTATTAAATAAATGTCACTATTTTTTTTGTCTCCCTCCCTTCACCCGTCGGCCTATCACAGCAATTGGCTGTGATAGGCTTCAACCTATCACAACGGATTTCTTCTGTGTCCCCTGGGGGACTGCCATGTCACACGGCTGTCCCCATTACAGTGCTGCCTTAGATCGCTACGCTGTACAGTCCTATTAGATGGCGGCGATCGCGGGGAGACTGTAAGCGGAGCGGAGCTCTGTCATCCATGCGGTCTCCTGCAATCCCCGTCCACAGCCATTCACGCCAATCGGCGTGGAGTGGTCCTGGGGCTGCCGCCGCGTTCACACCAATTGGGGTGGAGCGGTTGGCAGGGGGTTAAGTGGTTAATGACTAACGGTATATGGTTTATTGAAAGCTACTGAAATGTCAAGCTTCTTCTTCAGACATACAGAACTGGATCAGAACCGTACATTAACTTTATTGTACAATTCTGATTCAGTTCTGAATAATGCCTGAAGAAGAAACTTAACGTTTCAAAATCTTGCAATAAACCGTGTACAGTTAGTCATTAAAGGTATCACCGGAATCAACGTTTGCTGGTTTGATGTCTGCATTTCTGCTCCTCTACTAACACTGGACCACGCTCCACTTGATATACAGTAAAACTGCCATTATCTGGCACCAACGGGTATTGGCTGATGCTGGATAAGTGTAGTTTCTGGTTGCTAGAGAGTCAATGTTATAAATAGGCCTAGCTAAAAAAAACAGTGGTATACTCCACACTGTATACTTACCATAAACGTTCTATTTATGTTGAAATACAGTAATTAAAAACATATTAGGACAAAGGACAGACTTAACCACTTCACCACTGACAGGTTTTTCCCTTTGAGCAATGTTTACCTTTCAGCGCTCCTTCCATTCATTTGGCAATAACGTTATCACTACTCATCACAACAAAATGATCTATATCTAGTTATTTTTGCCACCAATTAGGCTTTCTTTGGGTGGTACATTGGGCTAAGAATTATTTTACTCTAAATGCATTTTAACAGGAATATGAAAAAATGGAAAAAAATCATAATTTCTCATTTTTCTGCCATTATAGTTTTTAAATAATACATGCTACTATAATAAAAACCCACATTTTATTTCCCCATTTGTCCCAGTTATTACACCATTTAAATTATGTCCCTATTACAATGTATGGTGCCGATATTTTATTTGGAAATGAAGGTGCATTTTTTCAGTTTTGCATCCATCACTATTTACAAGGGTATAATTTAAAAAGTAATAGTAATATACCCTGTTGACATGCATATTAAAAAAAAGTTCAGATCCTTAGGTAACTATGTATGTTTTGTTTTGTTTTTAAATTGTATTTTTTTTTAAATAAAAATTTGTTATTTGGGTATTTTTGGGTGGAGTGTGGAAGGTAAACAATTAATTTTAAATGTAATTGTTTGTGGGTTTATTAAAAAAAATGTATGTAGATGTAGTTTTACTATTCCCAGTCCCAGTTATTTTTTATTCCCTTCCAGTAAGCAACCGCTCTCACTTAGAGGTAGTGAAGGGAGGACATGAAACTTTTTTTTTTCTTTAGAAAGATTGCTGCTTCTAATAGAAGCCATCAGTGTTTCTAATGGGGACTTAGATCAATGAATAGGAACTGCATTTCAGTTTTGCATTCATCACGATTTACAAGCCCATAATTTAAAAAATAATAGCAATATACCCTATTGACATACATATTTAAAAAGTTCAGTCCCTAAGGTAACTATTTATGTATTTTTTTTGTCTTTTTTTTGCAAAAACATTTTTGGGCTACTATGGGAGAGTGTGGGAGGGAAGAAGTTAATTTTTTTTTTTTTTGTTTTATTAAATAAATGTATGCAGGTGTAATTTTACTATTTGGCCACAAGATGTCCTCAGTCATTTTATTTAAGTGTCTTGTAAGCGTACTATTATGGTTACAGGAAGTAAAACGTGGATGTGTATCTTCTTTTCACAGTGATCGCGGCTTCTCATTGAAGCTGCCAATTATTGCAGCAGGGACTTTGATCAATGAAAAGAAAATGTGTCCCGCTTCATTGATCACCGGGATAATGGGTGGCGATGAGTACGCACACGGGAATGCACGCAAGAGCAAGCACGGGCAGCAGCGGTCACAGCAGGGATGCGTATATCTACGCCCCAGGTGTTAGAGTGAAGTCTGCCGGGGCGTAGATATACTGTCTGTGGGCGTAGGTAATGTAACTGAGGTTATTACTGTACATAGAAGTGTAAAGTAAATGTAAACAAACAACAAACACAGAACATTTATATCGCGCTTTTCTCCTGGCGGACTCAAAGCGCCAGAGCTGCAGCCACTAGGACGCGCTCTATAGGCAGTAGCAGTGTTAGAGAGACTTGCCTAAGGTCTCCTACTGAATAGGTGCTGGCTTATTGAACAGGCAGAGCCGAGATTCGAACCCAGGTCTCCTGTATCAGAGGCAGAGCCCTTAACCATTACACCATCCAACCACCGCATCCTGCAAGGCCAGAATTTTGTTTCTGATTGCTTAAGACTTCTGGTTAACTGAGTTCTGGATAACAGGGGTTTTACTGTACTGTGTATTAAAAAATGATTCTGTGTTATTTGTGTAAAAATCAGTAAATGTATAAATACACTTCAGAAAAGTTTGTAATGGTGATGACTGAGTCATCACAGCGTTACGCTCCACACTGTGCTAACCAATGCAAAGAACATATCACTTAGCAGTTGCAGTTAGCAAAGCCTCATTTTGGGAAGTGTTTTATGAACACATCAAACAGTGTGCACAGGATCTTTTTTTGTTTCTTTTTTTTTCTTCAGAACTTGATTGGTAATTAAGTCAATGAAGATAAGCCAGCAAACATCTGTTGAGGATAATGCTGATGGAGTAGTTATGCTCTTGAAATTTGTAGTTCAAAACTGAGTGTTCTTATACAGAGCTACAACCGTAATATGTTAATTGTTCAGTTTTCTTTACTCCCTGTAGATATGTGATAACAGAGAAACCTTGCTTTCTGTAAAAGAACTTTACTGACTATAACTTAGTGAATAAAATGTCTGGTTATATACAATATCCATGTATCCATGTATACATTATTTAGTTAATATCTGCCCATTGTAAAATCTTTCCTCATCCTGATTTACATTCTTAAATTATCAATTTATCACAGATGGCGACATCTTTACTGCTGGCAAGGTGAATCACTGTAGAATGGGTTTTTTAACCTTTGTAAAGTGAGCAGGAATATCACATGGTCTCCCAGAGTGCTCTGTGGCAAAGATCCATACAAATGCCATAAATCTATTCTGGGGTGCCCCTCGGATGTCTCCCAGGCAGAGTGAGGCAGCGGGTGGCAGTATTCATCTTTGGTCGCTTGGTCTCCGGAGTCTGTAGACATCTTCTCTTCTGGGCTTCTCCCTCCAGTGTCTGAGAATGAATCAGATACCAGAGCTCCTAGCATCTGACTCTCACATGCTAGGGGGAGAATTGCTAGCTACAGAGGATGTCTCCAGACTTGGAGAGCTACAGGAGGAGATGAGAAGTTCCTGTGCTACTCAGCTCGGGGGGAACAGTGAGGACACACACAATGGTGCATGCTCCCTATAGAGGCTCCAGTCACCACAGCTTCCAGCAAGCCACCACAGCACCCAGCTTGCCCCTATAGAGACACCACAGCATCCAGCATGGCATCACAAAGCACCCAGCATGACCCATAGAGGCATCACAGGATCCAGCATGGCACAACAGCAGCCAGCATGGCACCACAGCACCCAGCATGCCCCATAGAGGCAGCACAGCACAGCACCCAGCATGGCCCCTTAGAAGTACCACAGCACCTACCATGGCACCACAGCATGGCACCATAGCACCCAGCATGGCATCACACAGCACCCAGAATGCCTTATAAAGGCAGCACAGCATCCAGCATAGCTCAACAGCACCCAGCATGGCACCACAGCACCCAACATGGCACCACACAGCACCCAGCATTGCACCACAGCACCCAGCATGGCACCACAGTACCCAACATGCCCCATAGAGGCACCACAGCACCCAGAATGGCACCATAAAACCCAGCATGGCACCATGGTAACGAGCATGCCCATAGAGGTAGCACAGCACCCAACTTTCCCCATAGAGGCACCACAGCACCCACCATGGTGCAACAGCATCCGGCATGCCCCCATAGATACACCACAGCACAGCAGCAGTGAAAATTGTGGTACAGATATCGGTAGGGGGTGGGTTAGTGTAGATATTAGTGTTAAAGTTAGTGTTAAAATGCCCTTCTCTAGAAATTCTTACTGAACACAGCAATTATCTCATCACAAAATAATGTAATTTCAAACAATTGCTTCCAACACTTAATCAAAGGAGAAGGACTTTGCAAACTTAAAGAGAAACTCCAGTGAAAATAATGTAATTAAAAGTGCTTCATTTTTACAATAATTACAGTGGCTTGCAAAAGTATTCGGCCCCCTTGAAGTTTTCCACATTTCCACAGTCAATTTTATTGGAATTTCACATGAAAGACCAGTACAAAGTGCTGTACACGTGAGAATTGGAATGAAAATCATACATGATTCCAAATTTTTTTTACAAATAAATAACTGCAAAGTGAGGTGTGCATAATTATTTAGCCCCTTTTGGTTTGAGTGCAGTCAGTTGCCCATAGACATTGCCTGATGAGTGCTAATGACTAATTAGAGTGCACCTGTGTGTAATCTAATGTCAGTACAAATACAGCTGCTCTGTGATGGCCTAAGAGGTTGTCTAAGAGAATAATGGGAGCAACAACACCATGAAGTCCAAACAACACACCAGACAGGTCAGGGATAAAGTTGTTGAGAAATTTAAAGCAGGATTAGGCTACAAAAATATTTGCAAAGCCTTGAACATCCCACGGAGCACTGTTCAAGCGATCATTCAGAAATAGAAGGAGTATGGCACAACTGTAAACCTACCAAGACAAGGCCGTCCACCTAAACTCACAGGCCGAACAAGGAGAGCGCTGATCAGAAATGCAATCAAGAGGCCCATGGTGACTCTGGACGAGCTGCAGAGATCTACAGCTCAGGTGGGGGAATCTGTCCATAGGACAACTATTAGTCGTGCACTGCACAAAGTTGGCCTTTGTGGAAGAGTGGCAAGAAGAAAGCCATTGTTAACAGAAAAGCATAAGAAGTACCTTTTGCAGTTTGCCAAAACCATGTGGGGGACACAGCAAACATGTGGAAGAAGGCTCTCTGGTCAGATGAGACCAAAATGGAACTTTTTGGCCAAAATGCAAAACGCTATGTGTGGTGGAAAACTAACACTGCACATCACTCTGAACACACCATCCCCACTGTCAAATATGTTGGTGGTAGCATCATGCTCTGGGGGTGCTTCTCTTCAGCAGGGACAGGGAAGCTGGTCAGGGTTGATGGGAAGATGGATGGAGCCAAATACAGGGCAATCTTGGAAGAAAACCTCTTGGAGTCTGCAAAAGACTTGAGACTGGGGCGGAGGTTCACCTTCCAGCAGGACAACAACTCTAAACATAAAGCCAGGGCAACAATGGAATGGTTTAAAACAAAACATATCTATGTGTTAGAATGGCCTAGCCAAAGTCCAGCTCTAAATCCAATCGAGAATCTGTGGCAAGATCTGAAAACTGCTGTTCACAAACGCTGTCCATCTAATCTGACTGAGCTGGAGCTGTTTTGCAAGGATTTCAGTCTCTAGATGTGCAAAGCTGGTAGAGACATACCCTAAAAGACTGGCAGCTGTAATTGCAGAAAAAGGTGGTTCTACAAAGTATTGACTCGGGGCTGAATAATTACGCACACCCCACTTTGCAGTTATTGATTTGTAAAAAATGTTTGGAATCATGTATGATTTTCATTCCACTTCTCACGTGTACACCACTTTGTATTGGTCTTTCACATGGAATTCCAATAAAATTGATTTATGTTTGTGGAAGTAATGTGACAAAATGTGGAAAACTTCAAGGGGGTCGAATACTTTTGCAAGCCACTGTATGTATAAATGATTTAGTCATTTATCACATGGTGACATTTTTACTGCTGGCAAGTGATGTAGCTGCTGCTTGCTGTTTTGGCAGTTGGAAACAGCTGTAAACAGCTATTTCCCACAATGCAACAGGGTTCACAGACAAGAAACTGGCAAGAGTACGTACTCATAATTTCTTTGTGGGAGGGGTTTCACCACAATATCAGACATACAGCACCCCTGATGGTCTGTTTGTGAAAAGGAATAGATTTCTCATGTAAAAGGGGGTATCAGCTACTGATTGGGATAAAGTTCAGTTCTTGGTCGGAGTTTCTCTTTAAAGGCCAACTTTACCTAAAGATACGCTGATAGTAAGGGAAAAAAATAAATCATGACATAGCAAAGTGAGAAGTTAAAAAATAAAAGATCAACAAATGATTGATACTCACCATTTAGTTCATGCATGTTATTTGATCCTTAATGAGCCTGCAGATCAGCATATTTGTAGCTGGCAGGCATGAAAAAGAAAATTAACAGCACAAACTGCCCTCATCTATAAACATGTCCACTAAAAATATGATAGACTAAAAGTTTGTTTGCTTTTTAATGCACAGAGGGAGGTAATACTTGCTTGGCACACAGCACATTATCTGCCATAATTCAACCAGGAATATACCCATGAGGAAGCAAGAATGGTGAAACTAGTTGGGTGACATATGAGCATAATATATGCTTTTAAAGTGCTGAATTATTGTTGGGTCTCTGTCATAGGGCTAACTAACAAAGTCCATATATACACATGATGTTTACAGGATACATGAAAAGCGATGTGGCTATTCATTGGAAATGAATATTTCTCAATGGGCAAACTCATCTCCTCCCTGGGCTTTAAATACCACCTTTATGCCGACGACACTCGGATTTACCTCCATACCCCTGATCTTTCCTCCACCACCATGGAAAAGGTCTCCTCATGTCTTTCAACTATTTCCTCCTGGATGTCAGCTAGGTTTCTGAAGCTTAACCTAGACAAAACTGAGCTCCTGATCTTTAACCTTACGCTGCTGCAACCCTCCCAGAGTTCCACCTTACAATCAACAACACAACCATTCGCCCTACCTCCCAGGCCTGTTGTCTGGGTGTCACCCTGGACTTTGCCCTCTCCTTCACTCCCCACATTCAAAACATCACCAGAGCCTGTAATTTCCACCTCCGTAATATCTCCAAGATACACCCCTTCTTGACCCCAGACACGGCCAAGCTGATCATCCATTCCCTCATCATCTCCCGCTTTGATTACGGCAACTCCCTCCAGTCCGGCCTCCTCTTGAAATGCATTACCTCCATCAATCAGTTATGAAGCAGCTGCAAGACTCATCCATTTGTATGACCGCTCCGCTTCGACATCTCCCCTCTGTAAATCCCTGCACTGGCTCTCTATCTGATTCAGGATATGTTTCAAGGTTCTATATCTGGCCTATAAATATGTGCACAAAACCTGCTCTACCTACATCTCGGAACGTGTTCACTGGTATACACAAGGTTGTTTCATCTGGTCCTCCAATGACCTTTGCCTAACACCCTGCATTTCCCACTCCCATGCATGCCTACAGGATTTCCCGAGCTGCCCCTAAACTGTGGAACTCCCTCTCACTGCCCATCAAACTTGCTCCCTTCTTCAACACATCCAAACATGCCCTCAAAACACACCACTTTAAGATGGCTTACCCACCCCCTACGACACAGTAACTCTGAATATTTATTCCACAGCCCTACCTAGTGTCCACCTTCCTCCCCCCCTTAGATTGTAAGCCTTTGGCAGGGTCCTCCATTCCCTTGTGTATTCTACATGATTGTGTGCTCCTTCCCTATGATAGCCTCATACTTATATTACTGGCCCTACCTAACCAGCCCAAAACTGCATGATCATGTATCTTGTACCATGCTTTCCTTCTATAGCTTTGTCCTAGGTAGTATAACCTTTGTGTATTGTTGTTATCCTTTGTATCACTGTATGTATTTATTGTCCAGCGCTGCGTAATATGTTGGCACTTTATAAATACAATAAATAATAATAATAATAATTGGAAATTGAGATAAAACTACTACTGCTGATTTGTTACCGCACCATCGCAGATGTGTGCTGCAGATCATTCATGATCCCCCTGCTGCTAAATCTGTAGAGGTAGAACAGCAGTGTACGCATGAGCTGTTGCATTTTTAGAGCCATGGCCAACTTAAGAAATGCACAACTGCATTGAACTGCTTGTAACTGTAACTGTTATGTGTGTACCAAACAACTGTAGATGTTAGCACAGAACCCCAAAAAATGTTGTAGATGTTAGCACTGGGACTCTGGCGGCTGCACTACGCAGCTGTGGGTCCCGGGGTTTGAACTTCAGTGGCACTATGGGTGGGCACTCCGTCGCCAGCACTTTCAAATAGTTTTGGGGGACAAACCCCGGATCTATCAAGCCTAGCAGTGTGCCTGGTCATGACCAACCATTGAAAGTACTTTTTCAGTGTAACATCTGAAACAACTGATAGCTATTACTTGACTCATTACTTTGACACACTCGTTGCACAAGTTCTAAATTTATTTTCCTCTGTCTTATCTGACACATGTTCGATATAACGTAAAAGCACTAAACTAGTGTAAATGCAGTCTTGCAGTGCATATCTTAATCTCCCTAACAGTCTAAGTCTACCTCAGAGTAAAAAACCCTGAAAAGCATGAATTATAACGAATGAATAAAGCTCCACATTGGAATCATTTACTAAAAGAAGGTCAGAAGACCAATGTGGTGATTTCCAATAAGTTTAATTAGATTTTTAGTTCATGGGTTACGTATGAAAAGCTAAAATGTGAAAGTGACATTATTACTTTTCCCATGCACTACAATGGAGAAATAATGGCCATTTTCTGAATGTTGGCAGTAGTAAACAAGAAAGAGTGAGAATAACGTGGGGTAAATAACAGCATTCACAGATTACGCCGTTAAACCGTAGTGTACAGCTGGGCTACTTTTGTACAGGTTGTCCTCTCTTCTGGATATTTCCTGTTTGAAATTAACCTAATTACAGTACAGAACATACGCTGGCTCAACAAAACAGGACAGAGCAGCTTCAAGTAACACAAATAATATCGACAGGAAAGAGAAAAAAAAAAGTTTAAACTTCGTGAAACGCAGGAAGCTTGTAAAACTGTGATTTACACAATTTAATATATCAGCAATTTAAGATGTCAGAAAGAGACATTGTTTTGTTCTCTATATTGTCTGTCCTTGTTTTCTTTTTTATTTGTTTATCTGCTTTCTATTGCAACGAGCGTGACCTCAATTCGTATGTGATATTCTTGACCATGAGGCTCAGAGGAGAGCCTGGATGTTATACAGCAAGGCCGTTTCTACCCCAAAAAAAAAGCAAACTGCTTTCATCTGATGCATGTAATAATTGTGCTTCCATTTTTCTTATTAGCTTGGCGTCACCACGTTGACGTTGTTGATAATCAACTTGACAGGTATCATTTTCTAAATAGGAAAATGTTGGGTTGAAGACACAGTTCAGGAAATATCTTGTTTTATAGTCTATTCATTATATGCTAGAATAGCTGAAGCATTTCACATTTCTTCATGTTACTGAAAATGTGCTGCTTCCTTTTATCTGAAGATGTTGTTCTCTTTTCTTATCTCTTATTTGACTTTGTACCCCTTTGTAATGCCTGTAAATATGATTCTGCTGTAGATCATTGTCCTCGGGAATGGTAGCAAGTCTGCATTTTGTACAACCATACCTGTGCAGAAACACAGGGGTTTATTCACAAAGTGTTTCACTTAAATTAACCATTTCAGCCCGTGGGGATTTTTCACCTTATGCATCAGAGCAATTTTCACCTCCCATTCATTCGCTAATAACTTTATCACTACTTATCACAATTTATTGATCTATATTTTGTTTTTTCCGACACTAATTAGGCTTTCTTTAGGTGGTACATTTTGCTAAGAATAATTTTTTTATAAATGCATTTTAACAGGAATATTAAGAAAAAATTTAAAAAAAATCATATTATAGCTTTAAAATAATACATGCTACCATAATGAAAACCTATGTATTTTATTTGCCCGTTTGTCTCGGATATTACACCATTTAAATGTTGTCCCTATCACAATGTATGGCACCAATATTTTATTTGGAAATAAAGGTGCATTTTTCCCGTTTTGCATCCATCACTATTTACAAGCTTATAATTTACAGATTGTTCGTAGTATACCCCCTTCACATGCATATTTAAAAAGTTCAGACCCTTAGGTAACTATTTATGTTTGTTTGTTTTTTTGTTTTTTTTTATTGTAATTTTTTTTTTCATTAAAAATTTTATTTGGGTAATTTTTTTGGTGTTGGGAAATAAACAGTTCATTTTTAATGTTACAATATGTGTAAATTGGCATGAAAAATGTATGTCGATGTAGTTTTACTATTTGGCCACAAGATGGCCACCTTGAGTTTGTTTTTCTCCTTCTGCTTATCGCTTACCGGAAGCACAAGGAGGGCGGGGGAATTTTTTTTTTTCTTAGAAAAACTGCGGTCTCTCACAAGAAACCGTCGTTTTTTCTGCCTGCAACTTAGATCGGTGAACGGGAACCATGTTCCCGTTCACTGATCCCAGGGCTACCGGGGGACAGCATGGGGACACAGGGGCACCTCCGCGATTGCATGCGAGAGCGCGCTGAAGCGCGTCTCTGCATCAGAGCAGCCACCTGGACGTGAGGATCACGTCCGGGCGGCTGAAATGGTTAATTACTTATCTTTCACCTCCACTACAAAAATAGATAATTCATGATATAAACAGATAAGGTGAGCTATTTCATGAGATAAACAGAGAAGGTTAGCTAATTCATTAGATAGGTAATTGGAGATAAATTATGAGTTAAGACAGATGAGGAGAGATTAATCGTGAATTAAATCCGATAATGAGTTAAATTAGATACTGAGAGAGAGGAATTGTGAGTTAAAGGAACCCTGAACAGACATCAAAAA
This sequence comes from Hyperolius riggenbachi, assembly GCF_040937935.1. Lineage (NCBI taxonomy): Eukaryota > Metazoa > Chordata > Amphibia > Anura > Hyperoliidae > Hyperolius > Hyperolius riggenbachi. Next base: position 508,986,992 of record NC_090646.1, on the reverse strand, counting down.
TGGGAATTCTGAACTTACCTGAGGCTTTTTTCAGCCCCCCGTAGCCCGTGAGGTCCCTCGAGGTCTTCTGGGTTCCCTCCGTTCTCCCGCTGGCAACTCCATGAGCTGCGTGACCCAATATATATATATATATATATATATATATATATATATATATATATATATATATATATTGATTTTTTTTTTTTTTTTTTTTTTTTTGTTGAAAATATTACCTAGGAGAAAACTCAGGAGAAAGTTAATTACATGTGAGCCAAGGAGAGATAAATTCACCTATATTCAATTAACTATTATTTAGTTTTCTTCCAGGAGTTAATTCTTCATCTTAGCTACAAAATTACTTTGAAGCACTTAGCCTAGAAAATGCTAGACGTGAGTGAAAAAGTACTGTAATATCAAATTTATTTTGAGTATTTCCTTAATTACTGGGGGTGGGGTGGGGGGGGGTGCTTAAAGGCAAACTGAGGTGAGAGGTATATGGAGGCTGTTATATTTATCTTTTTTTAAAAGATACCAGTTACCTGGCAGCCCTGCTAATTTATTTGGCTGCAGTAGTGTCTGAATAACATCAGAAACAAGCATGCAGCTTATCTAGTCAGATCTGACAATAATGACTGGAACACCTGATCTGCTGCATACTTGTTCATGGTCTATGGCTAAAAGTATTAAGGTGCGTACACACACACTGCAAAAGGCAATGACGGGTCCGCCGGACCCTCCTGCTGGGTGATCTTTTAGCCGACAGTAGCGCGTGTGTACGCGCTGACGGCGGACTGAGAGGGCTGTTTCTGAGCGATCCGCTGAGCGGATTGTTCAGAAACAGCCTTATCAGCCCACCGACAGAAAATAAGGAAATAAACCAGTATAGCTGCACTCAAAAGAGCTAAAATATTTATTGCAAAAATATGCTTCACTGTTTAACCGCTTGAGGGCCGCGGTGTTAAACACTCTTAGTGACTAGGCCATTTTTTTACTAATTGGGCCACTGCAGCTTTAAGGCCTAGCTGCAAGGCCGCACAACTCAGCACACAAGTGATCCCCCCCCTCCTTTTCTCCCCACCAACAGAGCTCTCTGTTGGTGGGGTCTGCTTGCTCTCCAGTTGTTTGGCTGGATGGTGTAATGGTTAAGGGCTCTGCCTCTGACACAGGAGATCAGGGTTCAAATCTCAGCTCTGCTTTTTCAGTAAGCTAGCACCTACTCAGTAGGAGACCTTTGGCAAGTATCCCTAACACTGCAACTGCCTATAGAGCATGCCCTAGTGGCTGCAGCTCTGGCGCTTTGAGTCCGCCAGGAGAAAAGCGCGATATAAATGTTATTTGTCTTGTTTGCTTTTTTATATAAATATTTATTTCATTACTAATTAAATACATTTGTGCATTTTTTTTTATTATTTTTATATTTGGCCCACCCTCCCTCCCTCCCCCAGCCAATCAGCATGATCGGCTGTCATATGCTTCAGCGTATGACAGCCGATCACTTTTGTGCCGGCCAGGGGGACAGCCATGTCACACGGCTGCCCCCAGTACAGCGCTGCTGCAGATCGCAGCACTATACAATGTTTATAGGTGACGGTTTCGCCATCTAACAGCCTCCGAGCAGCGATCGCCGCTGGGGGACTGAACCACCTTCCAAGCGGAGAAGCAGATGAATTGGCACGCACGATCTCCTGCTAGCCCCATAAAAGGCCGTTACCTCAATCGGCGTGGAGTGGTCCTGGGGCTGCCACCACATTCACACCAATTGGCATGGATCAGTCAGCAAGAATTAATCAAATAAACAGACACCCAAAAATAAGGGTATAGTTGCATAAATCTCAATACATGATAGGACCATATAACCCCCCCATAAAACTAGGATCATGTAACCAATAACTACCCTTCCAGTAAAGATTGCATAAGCTAAACTCTCTTGGAAAAGCAGTGAAGCATATTTTTGCAATAAATATTTTAGCTTTTTTGAGTGTGGCTATACTGGTTTATTGGTCTCTCCTTTTTGGTATTTTGTGATTACCAGTGCTGGCACCAATGAGATTTAATCTATAATTGGGTGAACAGGTTTTTCATTTTTTTTACTTAAAAATGTTTTTCAAACTGTAATTTTTCTGAGTTTAAAAACCATTTTTCTTTGCATTTTTAAAATTGATTTTTTTCATTTTTTTACTCGTACCCACTATTCTTGACATATGTAGCAATTATGGTGACAATAGCATGTGTGGGGCCTTGCTTTTCATCCCCCACGAAATAATGCAAAAATTACATGAAAATTCATGCGAAATTACAAATGAATGTACAAAATCAATTGAATTAACAATTTGCAATTATGCGTAATCTTAAAGAGAACCTGTAACAAACAAAAGTTCCCCTGGGGGGTACTCACCTGGGGAAGGGCAAGCCTCAGGGTCCCACTGAGGCTCCCCCCTCCCCTGTAGCTGCAGGCAGTCCAGCACTGGCTCCCCCGAAGTGTCCCGGAATCCTCCCTCAACAAGCGTGACAAGCGCTGATAAGCACTTATTTATTTACCTTTCCTGGCTCCAGCGGGGGGGCTGTTGCGGCTCTGCGCACAGAGATAGGCGAAAATAGCCAATCTCCGCCGGGTCCGCTCTACTGCGTAGGCGCAAGAGACTTGCGCTGGCGCAGTAGAGTGGCCCGACAGCGATCGGCTATTTCCACCTATCTCCGAGGCGGAGAGCCAATACTGCGCCTGCGCTGGAGCCGGGAAGGTAAATATTTACATGCCCGCTGTTCGGGGAGCTTTATCTCCGCCACCGTGGGACAGAGGAGGACAGGGGAAGCCTCAATAGGATCCGGAGGCTTCTCCCACCCCAGGTGAGTACCTCCCAGGGGAGGTTTTCTTCATTACAGGGTTTCTTTAATTAGCTGATTACATTCATCACTGATGTTCAGGTCTGACTAATTTCATGGTCAACTTGTATATCTATCTATATAGTTCCATGTAAGGAATAGGAAGTTTGGAAATATATTTTTCACTTGCACTCTAGGCATAATTTCTTATACCTGCTTCCACAAGGCTCTCTAGCCTCAGCCCATAACACTATTTGACTGAGTTGTTCAGTGTTGATAAGTATGTAAATTAGTAAGAAAAATGATGGCCGGTTCGGAATATCTTTGACTTGCATAATTCTGTTTCTGCCTTTGTACATTCTACACACACAGTGATAATATCATCTGGACTGCTGTACTTTGCTCACTGCCATATGAAAGTGAGCTGCCCTGTGAGACTGGGAAGAAATTTCTCTTCCTTGAAGCCGCTTACAATTTTCTTCACGTCGCTTGCATTTGTCTTCTTGAGATATTGAGGACACATCAGCCTGCCGTGGCCTGACAGGCGGACGGCAGCACCTGAGATTCAACTCTCCAAACTGATGACCAGCATAGCTAGATGAACAACGTTTTATCTGTAAGCACAAACAGGGGTTATTTAAAGGTTACAATCAAGTCACAAGGTTAAACCACTCTCAAGCCGCATAGCGAGAATGGAAATTAGCTGCAGTATACATCAGTCTACTGTCTACGTGGTTGTGTCATTTATTAGGACATTATCATATATATTATCACATAAATGCTGCATTCAGTATGACAGGCTAGGGGGATACCTAGTAACTCTTTAGTGACGGCAGATATTTTTTTGATGTTCAGGACTTATGTTTACTTTCTAGGTGCCTTCTCATTATAAATAGTTTCCTTAAAGGGAACTTTAACTGAGAGAGATATGGAATTTTCCTTTTATACAATACCAGTTCCTTGTCAGTCCTGCTGATCTCTTTGGCTGCAGTAGTGGCTGAATCACACACCTGAAACAAGCATGCAGCTAATCCAGTCTGACTTCAGTCAGAGCACCGGATCTGCATGCTTGTTCTGGGGCTGTGGCTAAAAGTATTAGAGACACAGGATCAGGAGCAGAGTCAGGCAACTGGTATTACTTTAAAAGGAAAAATCCATATCCTTCTCAGTTTAGGTGGCCTTTAAAGGATGTGTATTTAAAGCATACATATAATAAATCAGTCTCAGTTTACTTCTTGATCAGTATAATTTAATAATACAGTAATAAATTATTGATTTTTGTTCTCCTGCCAACTCCTGCTGAGCTCCAACTTGGCTCACACTTGCAAAACGGATCCATTTAAAACGGATCAGTTTTTTTAAAACGGATCAGTTTTCCACAGTTTTGTGCTTTTTGTAGCACACGTTTCTAGTTTTAAGGGGGGAGCTGAGGGAAGAAGCAGGAAGTTTAGGCAATCCGCTTTGGCATACAACTTGAGTGTAAAGTTCTGTGTGGGAATGGAAAATTTGTTTTTGTATTGGTTTTTTTGCCCTGATGGAGATCCGCTCTCAGGAAAAAAGGGCCAAGTTTGGAATCTCTGCTCAGTTTTCGGGAACACATCCAATGGATCCATTTTTATTTACAAGTCAAGATGGCCAATATTTTCAACATTAGGTTCCTTACTTTGTCTGCTCCAAAAAGCATCATGAATGAATACATTTTGCAAGTGTGAACCAGCCCTAATACATTTATATATATATATATTTTTTTTTAACCCCACGGTCTCCCCCAGGTCAGGCCCACTCCCCCCCCCCCCAGTCCCAGCAGAAGTAATAAAATATTAAAGAAACAGCATACACATCATAACATGGAATGAACAAGGTTAGAAATCAAATAACTATATGGAGCACAGATAACTATTTACTCCAGATCTTATAAAATGTCTATAGATCCTGTACCTTCATAGAAATTCTTATATATAGGTAGGTCTTTATTAATACACAATTTAAGATCTGATATTGTTAGTGCTGCTGGATTTTTCCAGGCCAGTGCCACAGCTCGTCTGGAATATAATAGCAGCAGTTGAGCTAGATAGAATTTCTCACGGAGTGAGACATCACCAAAATGGTTCAAAAGCTTGGCCACACTTGTATATGGAACTTGAGGGGCAAAAACATACACTAAAAGATCATGAATCTGAGTACAGAAGGAGCAAATCTCCGGGCACTACCAAACTATATGGTGTAATCCTGCATCCCCAGACCTGCATCTCCAGCAGGCATCAGAGAGTGAGACACCAAGATTCATGTGAGATAGCCGGCGGGTAGTTAGGTATGTTCTGTAGGTGTATTTTAGAGCACTCACAATACAATTTATACATTTCTAAAGCAAATATGGATACATTAGAGCTCACACATGTCCCATCGGATGACAGGAAACTTGAGCAGTGGAGGTGCCTTAGACGTTTGGGCATCCCATAGATGCCTATGTTATTATCAGCAATTGAGGAAAATTTGTGCCCGCTATTTTAGCTGCAGTTTGCATAGTGGACGGCTTTGTGGATTACAATGTTATTGGGCGCCACGGGTGCCCAAATTTCCCTTAATTGCTGTTAATAACATTTGACACCTATAGGGCTCCCAAACTTCTGAGACACCCAAAATTGTTTGTGTACAGTGACGACAGGGGTGAGACTATTGACACGTTTGTGGTGGGGGTGGTTAGGGTTGGCCATTATGGGGAGGGGGCATGTTCGGCTTAGGCATCACTGGGAGGGGGATCAGTTTGGGTTAGGCATCAATGGGGGGATTGGTTAGGGTTAGGCATCGGTGGCGGGATCGTTTATGATTTGGCTTTGGTAGGGGATTGGTTAGGATTAGGCATCAGCAAAGGGAGGGCTCGTGCAGTTAAATGACAGATAATGTAATGACCTACTGGTAGTGTAAATTCATGTATATAAAATGAAAGAGCAGTGAATTTCATGCTGGGGTTTCCATGCGGTCAGTACAAAATGTGTAATGAACACCTAACATTCTAATTTTGGCAACAGAAAGTGTGCACTAGAGAGCCTAACTTTTTGCTTGGCCTGTGGCCAGAAGGAAGATTGCTGCGCATTGCCGCGGTAATCCCCGAGGGCTATTTTTAGTGGTGCAATGTGATCATCACATCGCACCGCATTATACCTAATCCAAGGCAGAGGAACCTAAGGTAAGCACAGCGGTATTGTTGTGAGTCCTGCTGTATCCACTGCATCTGTCTAGTGTAGTTCTGTTGGTACCACTGTCTGATGGCTTATTGGTATGGTTCCTATACCTTGCACATATTAAAGTCAATGTCAACTGAAATTTAAAAAAACTAACAATCAGATACTTACCTATGGAGAAGGAAGTCCCTGGGTCCTATAGAGCCTTACTATGCCTCTCACGGTCCCCTCATTCCAGCACTGTTACCTTGTTCCAATCTGTCACCACGGGAGGCTTTAAAAGTCTTCGGGAGCACAAAAGAAAGCGCAGCCACAGTACGGAGCCACTCCAAAAGACTTCCGAAGCCTCCCGCACGGGTACAGAGCAGTATTTGACTGATCGGTCGAATAATGCTAACAGGAGTGACAGTGCTAGAATGAGGGGGCAATGAAAGGAACGGGAAGGCTCTCGAGGACTGAGAGCCTTCCCCCTCCTTAGGTAAGTATCTTTTTTTTATTTTTTATTTCACTTGACATTCACTTTAAGACCTCGGTGTAACTGGGTGTTGGGACAATCAGTTCCTATGCCCCAATATTCTCTGCAGTCTTCACCTGACATGTCCCTGGTCAGCTGAGGGGTAACAGTTACATTGTCCAGACACCCAGGCCTTAATATGCGCAAGACATCGGAACTGACAGTCATAAGACTAATAGTACCAACATGACCACACTAGACAGATACAAGTAGAAAAATCTGACAATGCAGGTCAGCAACAGGTGATCAGAATAGCATGGCACATAATCTCTAAACGTAAGCCAATCCAGTAACAACTCAGAGGTCATACATGGTAAATCAGAATAATACAGCACCAAAGGGTAAGGCAATATCAGGTCAAATACAGTTGCAAAGGTCGGTCCAGGCAGCAATCCAATAACAGGGTCAAGATGTAAATCAAGGTAGTACACAGTAATCCACTAAGAATATCACACCCAGCAGAGCAGGCAGCTATTGTATCTTGTGTCTGCAGTACTTATTTTCTGTCACTTATTCCTACCTAAGGGAATAAGATGGGTAAGAGCCACATGACCTAGTCTATAGTCATTGTGAGCCGTGCACATGTGTGTTCCCTGGAGATGTCACGCCGGTTGCGTGGGACAGCTCTCGGCGGACCTAGACAGTGGGAATCATCAAAAGCTAACTTTCTTACGGGTACAGTATGTTCATGCTGAATCCACATACCTCTGTGTGTTGACTCTCCTAGTTTGGCCAATTTACCATCATTTTTCCTTGAAACATTTGACTTTCAGACAAAAAGGCTCACATCAGTAAACATCAGTAGATATAAAGATGATGACCGGGTATGCTAAAATTGTATTTTCTGCATTGCACACATAATACTGCTAGGAACAAGGCATTATGGAGTGCTTACATTGCAGTGTCTCATTACCATGGCTGTTATAGAAGGAAATTTGAACTTCCTTGTAATATTAGATAATATTAATGGATGGATTCAAGTTGACATATAAAGACAATGTTAATAACACCCTTGTACCTCTTTATGTAACACTAGATATATCATTTGTTTCCCCTGTCAAAGAGTATGTCCACTAAAGTGACCCAGCATTCTTTTTGAACCTATCCCAGTCACTCAAATCTGTATTACTTACTGAACGTAAAAATAGTTTTCCTTTAAACTGCAAAGAAAAACTAATATTGCCTTTTGCCACTGTAACCTTGACAGCAACTGTCACTTTATTTCTACGTAGTGATCTGTACTATATATTCAGTCAGGGCTGGAACTTCTGACCTTTGAAGAGTCCATTTCAAAGGACCACTTGCTTTTACTTTGATTTCTGTCTCCACTCTCAGGCCACCCTGCAAGTCTTTCTTCAACGGGAGCTCAACAGAATTTTAGCCTGTGATGGAATTTCTGTTGTTAAGATGATTTCTCCCAGGATCCAGTTCATTTCAACATCTCGGCTCAGTGTTCAGTCTGCTTGTGAAGTGTGAGCATTAAATTGGTAGTCCCACTAGATATTCCCAGCCCAGGAGTCAGCCTGTTAATACCTTTGATTTGACGAATACCTTTAGCTCTTTTGTGTGCATACTGCTGAATACTGAAAGAAATGAAGCTGCAATAGATACATCTTGAAGAGAGAGTGAAGCTGTCATAGCAGCATTATATCTTGTGTTAGAGAGAGGAGGCATGTAAAATAAATCCTTGCCAAAGAAAGATAATGGAAATCCATCACTTTAGTCTGAGTTATTTCCCCTGATGTTCTGTGTTACGTGATATTTGAATAACTTATTTGAGGAACTTTGTCTGTGATACATTGTCATAGGCTTATGGATTTTTTTAACGGGGAAAAAAAGTTATGTGGCATTAAACTAAATGACTAATGTCAGGTTTGCTGGTTTTGTAAAAAGCTGTGTTGGATTACTGTGATAATATTTTCGAAGACTATATTAGACATGATGTATGCTTACCGCTATACATTAATGACGTCTGTCCAAAACCAACTTTTGACCAACATGTGGTCTGATAGCTGAAGCCTGAACAGTAGGGATGGAAATAGTACTTGCAATCATGTTTGTAAATGTAAACTTCACCCACATGTACCAGCACTAGGGATGGTTGGAATTGCCAATTTCCGATTCCGTGGAAATTCTGATTTCCGCCAATAAAAATGATCAATTTCCAATTTCAGTTATTTGATTTTTAAGTGGTATTTTTTTGGGTCATTTTTTGCATTCTCTGATTGGCCATTGACCAAATACTTCCAAGGTAACTCTGCACTCTTTGATTGGTCCAATACTTCCAAGTTCTGTGATTGGTCAAACATTACAGAGTTGCAGTAATGTAGTATTTCTACAGAAATCCAATTCCTGTTTTCTGATTACTAAGGAGTCTTTTTTTGCATTTTTTGCATTCCCTGATTTGTCAAATACTCCCGAGTTGACTCTGCATACTTCCGAGTTGACTCCATTGCTTTGGAGTTCTGTGACTGGACTAAAATTACCAAGTTGCGGTAATGTGGTATTTCTGACAGAATATATCCAAGTTCCGATTGGAAATGCTGATTTCCAATCGGAAATGCAGAAATATCATTTCCGTGCAATCTGAATGAGCATACCTAACTAGCAGCATACTTTTATCTTATGCCCACCACGACCATCAAACTAAGGTCACCTGCACATTCCTGACGGGATTCGCATGCAAGAAGTATTGGTCTGTTTGGGAAATCTTCCACAATTATTCTCTGATTTACAACCTCTCTGATTTACAACCGCACCACAGTAAGTTAGAAGTCACTGCTCAACAGGTCCTTTTGCTGCTATAGAATCAATGACACCAAGGGGACACGGAGGAGGACTCAAAGGGGGACATGGAGCAGGACCCAAAGGGGGAGACAGAGCAGTAGAGAAGGCCCGAACCTCCGATTTTTGGTTCGCAAACCGCGAACGCGAACTTCTGCAAAAGTTCGGTTTGCGAGAACTTCTGCGAACCACAATAGACGTCAATGGGGAGGCGAACTATGAAAACTAGGAACACTTACAGTGTATGCTGGCCACAAAAGTGATGGAAAAGATGTTTCAAGGGGTCTAACATCTTAGTTTTTGCATGGATGAGTGGGATAGATGCCAAAAGTCCTGGGGAGAAATTTGCGTTTTAAGCAGCGTTTTAAGGGCAGAAATCACATCGAATGCTAAATTGCAGGCCTAAAGTGCTTTAAAACATCTTGCTTGTGTGTATACAATGAGGGAGTGTAATTAGAGTACTGCTTCACACTGACACACCAAACTCACTGTGTAACGCACTGCAAACAGCTGTTTGTGTAGTGACGGCCATGCTGGACTGGTGCGCACCATGGTGAGAGTGCAGGCCGTGGCGGTTTTCAAGCCCATATGGTCGTCGGGCTGTGGTAGCTCAATGATAGAACAACAGTGACTGTCCAGCTGATCAAATTTGGTCTGTCCACCATGAAGCAATGACCTTATTATCTTGGGTGTGCCCCCCCCCAAAAAAAACACTCATATCGCCGTCGGTCATTGCTTCATTATGATACGCAAGCCCCTTCACCACGGCAAGGTAATGATCACGAAGGGGAATTTGCAGTTGTACATGCCTTTTGTTTTGTTGTTGCAGCTGCAGTGCAGCCAGAAAAATTAGGCAGGCATGTACACGCACTAGAAAAATTATCATAGTGGCCGCTGCTAGCAGCAGCCTTAAAAATTCAGGAATCTGCCTGGAGTCCTGGACCCTGTAGGTGGTGGCGGAGAAGGCAGTCAAGTGGCCTGCAGGCAGGGATGCTGTGTGGGGAGCGACTTAGTCTTGGGGCAGGCAGTCACACGGCATGCAGGCAGAGATGCTGTGTGTGGGGACTGACTTAGTCTTCAGGCGGGCAGTAGCCCTCCGGGATCCATGCCTCATTCATTTTGATAAAGGTGAGGTACTGAACACTTTTGTGACTTAGGCGACTTCTCAGTGACAATGCCCCCAGCTGCGCTGAAGGTTCTTTCTGACAGGACGCTTGAGGCAGGGCAAGACAGAAGTTGGATTGCAAATTGTGACAGCTCTGGCCACAGGTCAAGCCTGCGCACCCAGTAGTCCAAGGGTTTATCGCTGCTTACAGTGTCTACATCCACACTTAAGGCCAGGTAGTTGGCTACCTGCCGGTCCAGGCGTTGGTGGAGGGTGGATCTGGAAGGGCTTAGGCGAGGCGTTGGACTAAAGAATGAGATTGCTAGAGCATCCTGTCCTTGAGTGCGTGGACATGGGAGAAGGATCACTGGCAGTGGTACCTTTATTGTGTTGTGCTGTGACATCACCCTTAAACGCATTGTAAAGCATAGTTGCCAGCTTGTTCTGCAAGTGCTGCACCCTTTCTGCCTTCTGGTGATTTGGAAACATCTCTGCCACTTTGTGCCTATACCGAGGGTCTAGGAGCGTGGCCACCCAGTACAGCTCATTTCCCTTGAGTTTTTTTATAGTGGGGTCCCTCAACAGGCTGGACAGCATGAAAGACGCCATCTGCACAAAGTTGGATGCAGACATACTATCCATCTCCTCTTGCTCTTCCTCAGTGTTGTCAGGTAAGTCCTTCTCCTCCCCCCAGCCACGAACAATACCACGGGAACGTTGAGCAGCACAAGCCCCCTGCGACGCCTGCTGCAGTTGTTCTTCTGCTGCCGCCTCCTCCTCCAAAGAAACACCTTCCTCATCATCCGAGCCTGACTTCTCCCCACACAACTCTTCCTCCTCCTCCCCCCTCTGTGCTGCCGCAGGTGTTGAGGAAGCATCTGGTTCTGATGAGAATTCATCCAACAACGCTACCGCCTGTAACTGTTCCTTTTCACGCTCCTCCACAGCTTTATCCACCACTTTACTCACGACACGCTCCAGGAAGTAAGCGTACGGGATCAAGTCACTGATGATGCCTTCACTGCAACTCACCAGGTTGGTCACCTCCTCAAACGGCCGCATGAGCCTGCATGCATTTCGCATGAGTGTCCAGTTGTTGGGCCAGAACATCCCCATCCTCCCAGATTGTGTCCTTGTACTGTAGTTGTAGAGGTACTGGGTGACGGCTTTTTCCTGTTCTAGCAGGCGAGAGAACATAAGGAGGGTCGAAATCCAGCGAGTCGGGCTATCGCAAATCAGGCGTCTCACCAGCAAATTGTTTCTCCGCTGAATATCGGCAAAGTGAGCCATGGTCGTGTAAGACTGCCTGAAATGACCACACACCTTCCTGGCCTGCTTCAGGATTTCCTCTAAGCCTGGGTACTTTGACACAAATCTTTGAATGACTAGATTCAGCACATGTGCCATGCAGGGTACATGTGTCAGCTCTCCCAAATTCAAAATGGGAATGAGATTGCTGCCGTTGTAACACACCACGTTGCCGATCTCCAGCTGGTGCGGGGTCAGCCACTGATCCACCTGTTTGTTAAGATCAGCCAGGAGAGCTGCTCCAGTGTGACTCTCTGCTTTGAGGCAAGACATGTCTAAGATGGCGTGACACCGTCGTACCTGGTGTGCAGCATAGGCCCTGGGGAGCTGGGGCTGTGTAGCTGGAGAAGAGATTGCAGCACCAGTAGAGTTGAACTGCCACTCAGCCAAGGAGGAGGAGGAGGATGATAACAGCGAAGAGGATGTAGCAGGAGGAGAGGAGGTGGCAGGAGGCCTGCCTACAAGCCGTGGAGGTGTCACAAGTTGGTCCGCTGCACAGCCACGTACTCCCTGCTTGTCAGCGGTCACTAGATTGACCCAATGGGCTGTGTAAGTAATGTACCTTCCCTGACCGTGCATGGCAGACCAGGCATCCGTGTTCAGATGGACTCTTGACCCAAAGCTGTGTGCCAGAGATGACACCACTTGCCTCTCAACTTCATGGTACAGTTTGGGTATCGCCTTTTTAGATAAATCATTTCGGCCTGGTATCTTCCACTGCGGTGTCCCAATGGCCACAAATTTACAGAAGGCCTCAGAGTCCACCATCTGGTATGGTAACAGCTGGCGAGCTAACAGTTCCAGCAAGTCAGCTGTCAGACGCCGGCAAGGGGGTGACTGGCAGACATTGGCTTCTTCCACTCAAAGATTTCCCTAATGGACACCTGACTGCTGCTGTGGGCAGAGGAGCAAGAACCGCTCAAGGTCAGAAGCGGAGTGGAGGAGGGTGGCTGTGAAGGTACAAGGGAGAAAGCAGCTGAAGATGCTGCACCTGAAGGAGAAAGAGGAGAAGGAGGGTGGCCTTTCTTTTGTGTGATGCTTTTTCCTCTGGTGCTCTTCCCATTGCAGTTGGTGCCTTTTCTGCATGTGCCTTCGTAAGACAGTTGTCCCTACGTGGGTGTTGGCCTTTCCACGGCTCAATTTTTGGAGGTAGAGAGAACAGATGGCATTGCTCTGATCTGAGGCAGACACATTAAAACATTTCCAAACCGCTGAGCCCCCCTGGGGTGATCAGCAGCTGACGTTGAAGGGCATGTTGGCTGGCTGTCCATAGGTGGCGATACATGGCGCCGGACACTGCCACCAGCTGTTTCTGATGATGAGCTCCCCCTGCTTCTTTCAGCAACTTGTCTCCTCCTACTCCTCTCTGACTCTTCCTCTGAACTGTCCCCTTGGTCATCTCGTCTCTTAGGAACCCACGTAGCATCCGTATCATCGTCATCATCACAATCATCCTGCCCAGCTTCGCTTGCCTCAGACACCTCCATAACTGCACCAACAGCAGGTACTTCATCATCCTCCTCCTCACACGTTACGTCCATAGTGTCGCCTAACTCAGACATATGAGGTGGTGTAACTTGCTTAGTGCCTTCATCTGGTTGTAACAATAATAGCTGTGCATCACTGATTTCCCCACCAAATAACTCCTGCGAACTGTCAAATGCAGAGGATGTAGTGCTTGTAGTAGCGCTGGTGGCTGTGGAAGATGAGGTGTTCTGTGTTAAATAGTCAACCACGTCCTGACAATCTTGGGAGTTGATGGGCGTGCCTTCTTCTGAGCACTGTACTTTGGTCCAGGGCCGCCCGAAATCACATCACCACGACCTCGCACAGACCTGCTGGGTGGCCTTCCTCTGGGTCTGCCTCTACCTCTGCCTCTACCTATTTTGTCAGTTTTGGCCATATCAGGGGGGATGAAGTGAAAGGTATGCACTGACTTGACTAATACAATGTGCAGTCACACAGGTGCAGTTAACAGGTATGCATGGAGTGGTATATCACACTGCATGCACTCACGTAGGTAGGTGTATATCACACTGCGTGCACTCACGTAGGTAGGTGTATATCACACTGCGTGCACTCACGTAGGTAGGTGGGTGCACTGAACACAACATGTAGGTATTACAGTGTGCACCTGTCACACAGACAGGTACCGGACAGGCACAGTGACACTGCGTGTGCTCACATAGGTAGGTGGGTGCACTGAAGTGAACAACAGGTAGGTATATGCAGTGATGTGTATTACAATGTGCACCTGTCACACGTAGACAGGTACCAGACAGGCACAGTGACACTGCGTGCACTCACGTAGGTAGGTGGGTGCACTGGTGTGAACAACAGATAGGTATATGCAGTGATGGGTATTGCAGTGTGCACCTGTCACACACAGACAGGTACCAGACAGGCACAGTGACACTGCATGGGCTCACGTAGGTAGGTGGGTGCACTGTGAACAACAGGTAGGTATATGCAGGGATGGGTATTACAATGTGCACCTGTCACACACAGACAGGTACCTGACAGGCACAGTGACACTGTGTGCTTTCATGTAGGTAGGTGGGTGCACTGTGAACAACAGGTAGGTATATGCAGTGATGGGTATTATAATGTGCACCTGTCACACACAGACAGGTACCGGACAGGCACAGTGACACTGCGTGTGCTCACATAGGTAGGTGGGTGCACTGAAAAGAACAACAGGTAGGTATATGCAGTGATGGGTATTACAATGTGCACCTGTCACACACACAGGTTATCACTGAATGTGCTGGGCCTGGCAGTGGCACACACAGTATGAATTGCCAAGGCTGTCTATGCAACACAAGTGTCTGTGGGACACACACACACACACACACACACACACAAAAAGATCACAAGAACAAAATTAGCTCTTAAAAGAGCTGTTGAGGGGTGCTTTTTAGCAATAAGAATCAGCAAGGAGCAAGCTAAGAAGCCTCCAAGAGTCTAACTAAGCTTTCCCTATAGGTCTCTGTAGCAGCTCTCCCTTCTCTAATTACTGCAGGCACTCGAGTGAGTGAAAAGCCGGACGCTGCCTGCCTTTTATAAGGGGGGGGGGGGGCTCCAGGAGGGAGTATAGCCTGATTGGCTACAATGTGCCTGCTGACTGTGATGTAGAGGGTCAAAGTTGACCCTAATGATGCACTATGGGGGCGAATCGAACTTCTGGAAAAGTTTGCGGTTCTCCGCGAATGCGAACCACGGAAGATGACCATTCGGGCAATCTCTACAGAGCAGTACACAAAGGGGGACACAGAGGCAGATACTGGTGGACATAAGGAGGACAATAGGGGACAGGAGGAGGACACCAAGGGGGACAGAAGGGAGGACACAATAATTGGGGGAGAACATCTACAAGACGAACCAGGTTTAGCATATTTTTCCCTGGTTTTTGCCCTCTAAATCTAGGTGCATCTTATAGTCCAAAGCATCTTATAGTCCAAAAAATGTGGTACCCGCAGTTATAGATTTCCCCAAATATCCAACAGCAGTCATAGGTGGCTCCCAATATAAGTCTGCAGACATTTGCGGCCTAAAATATCCACCACAAGTCATAGGTGGCGCTGATTTGACATCTTTATACATTAGGCAGTTCCTTAGAAGAATATTTAAAATTTTCACTGAATCACAAGTACTTGCGAAATTACAATTACATTAAGGGAAACTTTCATTAAGATTGCTTGCTAATTGAGTGAGTTATATTAACTCATAAATCCACGCTCTACTGGAATTGTTAAACATAATTTCTTAATGTTCTGATGTTCTCTTTCTGACTAGTTAAGACTAACATATACCAGGTATCTGCTTGTAATATATGCACAGTATACTACATCAACTGCTTGATTATTAAAGGACAACTGAAGTGGGAGGGATGTGGAGGCTGCCATATTTATTTTCTTTTAAACAATAACACTTGTCTGGCAGCCCTGCTGATTTATTTGGTTGCAGTAGTTTCTTAATAACACGAGAAACAAGCATGCAGATAATCTTGTCAGATTTGACAATAGTGTCAGAAACACCTGCTCTGCTGCATGCTTGTTCAGGGTCTATGGTTAAAAAAACTCAAGAAAGAGGCTCAGCAGGGCTGCCAGGCAACTGGTATTGCTTTAAAGGATATCAATATGGCAGCCTCCATATCCCTCTTGCTTCAATTGTCCTTTAACTGATTCTTGAGATCACACACATAAATGATCCATCACCCATAAATTGTTAATTTGGTGATTTCCACCATTGAAAGAACAAATGTCCTATGGCAGGCAGCAATGATTCAAATATGTGGCCCCATAAATTTTACTACATTTTCTCTTTAAAATGTGATCCCGGGTGTTTATAATGTAAAATAATCCGTTTGGGAAATATAAATCTCTTTGTTTAAGCATCCCAAAGCTAATACTGGTGCAAGACACTGTACATAAACAGCGGGGAGTGTTGACATGCTGGCTTTAATACGGTATAGTTTGTACATCATTTATTTTAGAACTGGCTGCTGACCAATTGATCCTTGAGATGTGGAACTTGTTTCACTGTCGCTCAAGGGCTATCAGCAAATTTCTCGTTTAGTGTCTCATCCAACATCAGACGTTGCTCTCTTTTGTGTTTTATATGTATTGATCTAATCATAGGCCAGTGGTCATTGTGTTCTGTAATAAAAATGGATCTTGAAATTCATTTTGTCCCAGCGGCTGTAAACTATTTAATTTTCCAATTCTAGCAATGTGATAGGTCTTTCCTAGCCATGTTTTATATAAGCCGTGTGCTCCAGCTGAGATTGGGAATACTCCGGTGTGTATTTCGTGGATGGATTTTTCTTCTTTTCTGCCATTTATCAAGCAGAGTTGAAGTTACGGGGAGATGTACGAAGCTATAATGAGGCTATTCAGGAAAAATGCTTTGACACCAACTATATGCTAATTGCCATTAACTCAAATAATAGAGTGATAAAGATGCTTTTTACTAGCAATGAAAGTGCTATTAGAAACTTGCCTGTGATTATGCAAATGGGAACTAATTGGTGCATTACCTATAGCAAATCTTATTAAATGATTTCAGCTTCCGTGTTATCATCTCATATGTTCTCCACAAGGTGCACATTAAAGCAGGACCGTTACTCTGGCAAAATAAATAAAATACATTTTGTTTTGTATTGTGATGTTATTTTATACTATGAGCAGTGAAAGCCGAAACAGCTAATTCCGTTTTTTGAGAATCCACTGGGCTTAAAATAAATCCTTTTAATTTCTAAAGCTTTATTATTATTATCATTATTATTATTAATGTGAAGGTTCTTAAACTAAGTTTTAGTGATTCTCTTAAAGAAAATCTGTACTCTAAAATTCTTACAATAAAAAGCATACCATTCTATTCACTATGTTCTCCTGGGCCCCTCTGTGCTGTTTCTGCCACTCCCTACTGCAATCCTGGCTTGTAATTGCCATTTTTATGCAGTGTTTACAAACAAAAGACATAGCAAGTGATAGGCTAAGAGTAGCTCAGTGTGTGAGTCATATAGAGTGTGCAGGGGCCTGGAGAGGGTGTGTAAAGCTTCTATCCAATCGCAAGCAGCACAGCACATTCCAGCCTGACTGCCTCAGCCCGACAGACCCGACAGAGGAGAGAAGATTAGATTATATAACAGAGATAATATAGCCACTGTGCAACTAGAAAAGGCTGCAGTTAGACAGAGCACATTAGAACAGGTATAGGAACTTATAGGATAGAAGAAATAAGGATGACATTTTTGTTACAGAGTCTCTTTAAAGGACACCTGAAGGAAAAGGGATGTGGAGGCGGCCATATTAATTTCCTTTTCAACAATACCACAATTCCTGCTGATCTCTTTAGCAGTGATGAGCGAAAATGCCAATATTCTTTCCGCATTCATTTTCACAAAAAATAATGTCAATTTTCATTTTCGTGCCAAAATGCAATCGAAAATAAGTTTTGTTATTTTTTTGTATGTTTTGCGTTTTTCGCTGCAAATCTATAGATTTTTCGTTGGTAACATTTTCTGCAATAAAAATATTGTTTTTCCATGTTTTCACAGTAATATAATGATTTAAATGCAAGCTATTTTTGCAGAAATTTGTATTCAACATTGAAAATAGCATTTTCAATGCGAAAATGACTTGGGTGAAAATACGCCAGCAACACTGCTCTTTAGCAGCAGTAGTGTCTGAATCACACACAATCAAGCCACAATGTGGCTAATCCAGGCAGACTTCAGTTAGAAACACCTGATTCATATGCTTGTTCAGGGTCTATATCTAAAAAAAAGGCAGACGGTCATCAGGACAGCAAGGCAACTGGTATTTTTAAAAAGAAAACATATGACAGCCTCCCTATCCTCTCAGTTCAAGTGTACTTTAATGCCTAGTACACACTATGCAATTTTCCATCTGATTGATGTTAGATCCGATAATTTCCGGTCCAATTACATCCTGATTCATAACGCGATCAATTTTGGGCAGTTTATTGCTTTTGTGGTATGGGCGCTCCTCTTGACTTATCAGACTCTAAAGCTTAACGCAATCGAATACCAACACTCCACCCTAGTGGATCGCTATGTACGCTGGGGGTATCACCTCCCTAAATAGATAGCTTTAGTGTATGCGTACAGCGCTCCCACTATGTGGTACAGACTTTATACAATGTATGAACTGTAACAGGTGGGCGTTATCTCAGCCTCCCCTCCTGATACCATATATATTTAGAAAGTCCTGAATTTCAATGTCTTCTCTAGGTGGACTATAATACACAGATTTTTTTCTACAAAGTCCAGCAATGACAATTCCGTGGTATGAGTACTTCACTCTACTTTCCATCAACATAAGCAGGGCTGGTGTACAATATTATACTCTCACCAATGTCCAGAGGCTGACATATATAGACATCAGCAAACACGTTTCATTAATATTCACACAGCATGGGTCCTCAGCAGCTTCCCCCTGTGAATATCCTAAGCAGACAAGGGAAAAGACATAGCGTAATCTTGCTTCTAAACAACTTCCGAACAGCTCCCTCCACCAGTGAAGTTAAGCTCAACCAAGACACCTTCCGTGTGTGTGCAGTCAGCATGCACCCCACACCACTAGTACATAAAACGCTCACCGGATGGATTGGCTGACCGGCTACAGACCAGCAACTGCGTTTGTAGTATCCCGCATCAAGGATCTCGATTAGACCAACTGTCTCCTTAAGAACTCAGAGAGAAAAGTTCCATAGCATAATCCCGTTTATTAAAAAATTAAAACATATAAGAGTGCACTCACAATTGTAGAAAAATTATGCCTTGAGGCCCCTGATGAGTCATCATTGACGAAACCGGTAGGGCGTGGCCTCAGGCGGAACAGCAGCGGAGACGCAGATGTGTGAGAGCTGAGGAGGACGTCCACTATTGATATGCGCAAAATTTTTCTACAATTGTGAGTGCACTCTTATATGTTTTAATTTTTTAATAAACGGGATTATGCTATGGAACTTTTATTTTTGGTCTTAAAGCGGAGCTGCCCGCAATAGCATCCTGCGCTATTAGCGCAGGACTCTATAGCGGGGGGACACACACGAAGAATGCTATGCATGGCCCGGGGTGCGCAGCCACAGTTGTCATCGACTTACAAGTCAAAGGTAATGAAATTAGCTGGCTGCGGGAAATCGGAGGATCGTGGAGGACCGGCGCGGGACAGGAAGACTGCAAGGGGCTGGCAGAAGCCCCAGGTAAGTAAAACACTTTGTTTTTTTATAGTTCTTCAGTTCTGCTTTAACTATTTTATATCCTTTTTATCATTTGTTTGCATTTTCTATTAACTGAGTGTATGCTCTGAATGCCAGAGCTTTGGTTTATTTTTTTAGAAGCGTAATCATTAGATGATGTTAATTGCCTTTGACTCAGGTCCAGGTGCACATCTAGTGTCACAGTGTATTGTGGTTAGTGTGGCAAAAGACCTCAATTTGCCCTGTCATCTTTAAAAATTGTTATGTGGCTGCGAACGTTCAATAAAATTATTTTGTTAAAATTCTTTAAACAGACTTATGCATAGTCCATGTCGAATTTGTTGTTTTAGCCTTTTGAAATCACGTGGACTCTTTTATAGATGGCACCAGGAAGGAGAATATAACAGTTATAAATAAAATTATTTTATATAAGTAAAAATATATTATACAAGGGTGATACTAACACACTTATATAATTTACAGATTGAGAGCAAAAAGTGTTGAACCCTCACTCTGCATATACTGCTCATGCATATGACCTTAAACATTTTTCAGCCGCTACAAGCTGTTAAATTGATGTCATTCAGTGGATTGATTTACTACTTCAAAGTATGGAGTGATTTACTACTATCAAAGTATCTCAGTGTCCATGTGATGCAACTGATATCTTTCTCATCCTTCCTGTATTGTTTATATTTGATTTTTGTTGTTGTTGATCAGCTAAGAGACAATCGGCCCAGATGCATATAGCTTTTTCTCCTTAGTTTTCTACTAGGTGATATTTTCACACTTTTTCTGTCAATAAAATACCCTTGAAAGTGAACCTGAGATGCCGGGAAATAATCATTTTTTACATAATTGGGGCTCCATGCTGTTTGCTCCCTTGCCGGCAACCTCCGTCTCCTGGATCTAGAATATGTAGAAGCTCTGTTATCTTCGCAAGTTGGGGTGTACTGCACATGCCTGGCTCAGGAACACTTAAGCCACCAGCAAGCCAGAACATACATTTAGAATAATTTTGATAGTACTTTTTCACTTACTTTTTGATACTGTTCAGTTGCAAAGTACTGAAAGGGTATTTTATTATTTATGATTTATTATTTATTTATTGTATTTATAAAGCGCCAATTAAAAGATGAAACATTATCTGCTAGGAGAAAACTCAGGAGAAAAAGGTAATTGCATATGGACCTCTGGTGCTTATTCAATTACATTTTTCTCCTAAGTTTTCTCCCATGTGATATTTTTGCACCTTATCAGTGAAATTTCCTGTAAGCCATCCTGTTGCAAATAAGAATATATGCAGAATCATTTTAACAGTACTTTTTCACCTACTTTTTTGTTCTCTTTCAATTGCAATGTACTTAAAAGTTATTTAAAACAGAAGATGAAAATTATCTCCTTGTAACGATCGGTGTAACACAGAGAGGGTCTGATTACCGGTGAACTGCAGTATCACCGAGAATACAGAATATACCCGATTATTGGTGATCTGCAGTATCACCGATAATCAGATATATCTACTAACCTCTGGACACCTGAGATAACAAGTGAGTGTTAGGTGCAACAGTAATACTTTGAGTACTGCACAGAAGTATGTTCCTTCCGATAGCCTAGACTCTCCCAGGGGAGGAGCTAGGCTGAGAGTAGGAAGGACAGAGCGTGAGTGACACCAGTGAGAGGGTGTCACTAACATGTCTGGGAACTGCCTCTAACAGTAAGGCCAGTTCTCGAGGTCGGGCAAGCCAGGTCGTAAACACACAGACAGATAAGGTACAGATTCAGGAGACAGATACGGAATCCAATGAACAGGCAGGGTTTGGCAACGGAGTATCAGAATAGCAAGGTACAGAATCAGGAGACAAATACAGAGTCCAGGAACGAGCAGAGTTTGGCAACAGGATATCAGAAATAGCAAGGTACAGAATCAGAGTTCAGAGGAATAGTCAGGCAGGCAGAAGGTCATGACAAATAATACAGTTCAATATTCCTAATGCTAAGGTGTGAGTTCCTTGATCATCAACACCTTTGGAAACTATGCTAGAACACAGATACAGACAAGGTCTGAGTGCTACCACGTAGTGATCGCAACGCCAGACACCAGAGAAATTACCAGCACCCAGCATATATACTATAGCTCTCTCCAGCGCCACCCCTAAGTGCTGGACCAATGGCAAGTGGTGAAAATGTCAGCTGACCCGCTTGGTCAGCTGACTCTTCTCTGGCTGTCATATAAGCTCTGCCTCTCAGCGCGCGCGCG
Source organism: Hyperolius riggenbachi (assembly GCF_040937935.1). Classification (NCBI taxonomy): domain Eukaryota; kingdom Metazoa; phylum Chordata; class Amphibia; order Anura; family Hyperoliidae; genus Hyperolius; species Hyperolius riggenbachi. The sequence continues at coordinate 508,965,309 of NC_090646.1, read as the reverse complement.
TCCTGAACCTGTGTGGACTAGCAGTCCCAGCCACACGAGACATGTCTTGCAATGTATCCGCTGATGCGGGCGCGGGGTCCGCCGCCCCGCTCTCCAAGCAAGCGGCGGCTTCCCCGCGTCTAACCACTCTAACCACAATGTCAGTAGTGCTGCTATGCGCGCAATCTTCTGAATCCAACGCGGACTCCACCGCTCTGCCCATGCGGCATGCGGCGGTTTCTTCGCGTTGTGCCGCCATGTTGGACGTGGAAACAGCCGTCTCACTCTGAGCACTTGCGGCGGCTTTTCCGTGTTTCCTCACAGTACCCCCCCCTGAGGAGTGGACTCCGGACAGCTCCTACCAGGCTTCTCAGGATGCAACGCGTGGAACTCCCCTCTTAATTTGTCAGCATGCATGCGACATTCAGGTACCCATGATCTCTCCTCAATACCATACCCTTTCCAATGAACCAGATATTGTACTGAGTTCTGAACTATGCGTGAGTCTAAAATCTTCTCTACTTCGTACTCAGGTTGGTCATCTATCATCACAGGAGGAGGAGGAGTGGGACCCACATGGACTGCTGGCTTAAGCAGGGACACATGAAAGGATCTCACGCCACGCATACTGGCAGGAAGATCAATGGCATAAGTAACATCGTTGATCTTTCTAGTTACTGGAAACGGACCCACATACCTGAGCCCCAACTTGGCTGAGGGCTGTTTCAAGGTCAAGTGACGTGTGGACATCCAGACTAAGTCTCCTGGTTGAAACCTCCACTCTAAGGAACGTTTTTTGTCAGCTTGACCTTTTTGACTTTGAAACGCCTTCTCCAAATTATTTTTCACGATCCACCACGTCTTTAAATGACCTTTTCCAGGCCTCCAGAGCTGGAAACGGAGTGGAGGCGAGTGGCAATGGGGAGAATTTAGGCAACTTCCCGGTCACTATCTAAAATGGACAAAATCCCGAGGAAGAACTTTTCAAATTATTGTGTGCAAATTCTGCGAAGGGCAAAAACTTGACCCAATCATTTTGCGCTTCTGCAACGTAACACCTCAAAAACTGTTCCAATGATTGATTGACTCTTTCAGTCTGACCATTGGTCTGTGGATGGTAGCCTGACGAAAATGGCAGTTCCATGCCCATTTGGTGACAAAATGCCCTCCAAAATCTCGAAACAAATTGGACTCCCCGATCTGACACTATGTTTTCCGGAATGCCATGCAATCGGAAAATGTGGCTGATGAACAAATCGGCCAACTCCTGGGCTGAGGGGAGTCCTTTCAAGGGCACAAAATGGGCCATTTTACTAAAGCGGTCGACTACCACCCAATTGACCGACATGCCCTCAGACCTGGGAAGCTCACCCATAAAATCCATGGACAAGTGGGTCCACGGCTCACTCGGGGTGGGCAAGGGCTACAACGTTCCCACAGGTGCCAGCCAGGAAGGCTTACTCTTCGCACACACCGCACACTCTCTAACATACTCCTTGCAATCTGTTGCCAGAGAAGGCCACCAAGTGCACCTGGCAACAAGATCCTGTGTTCTGGAGGCCCCAAGGTGTCCCGCATTTTTGTGTGAGTGGAACATCTGTATCTTCCCAAGTCTCAGTAGTTGCTAGTACCAGTTTCTGTGGGACAATGGTCTCAGATGTGGAGGGCTGTGCTGTCTCCGGCTCAAAGCATCTGGACAGAGCATCTGCCTTAATGTTTTTGCTACCCGGAGTGTACGTAATTATAAATCTGAACCTCGAGAAGAACAATGACCATCGAGCCTGACGGGGGCTTAATCTCTTAGCTCCCTCAATGTATTCCAAATTTTTGTGATCAGTGTAAACTGTAATCGTATGTTCTGCTCCTTCCAACCAATGATGCCATTCTTCCAAGGCCAATTTGATGGCCAGGAGCTCCCTGTTGCCTATATCGTAGTTTCTCTCTGCCGGAGAGAACCTACGAGAAAAATAGGCACATGGGTGCAATCTACCCTGCAACCCTGACCGCTGGGACAGCACAGCCCCTACCCCGACCTCCGAGGCGTCCACCTCAACAATAAAGGGATAGGAGGTGTCAACGTGTCTTAGGATGGGTGCAGAGCAAAACAAATCTTTCGAAGTGGAGAATGCATGCAGAGCTTCTGGAGACCAGTGGGTAGTATCTGCCCCTTTCTTAGTGAGACTGGTGAGGGGTGTAATGACAGTGGAGTACCCCTTTATGAACCTTCTATAGTAATTGGCAAAGCCTAAAAATCTCTGAAGAGATTTTAACCCCACTGGTTGAGGCCATTCCAACACAGCAGAGACCTTGGCAGGATCCGTAGACAGGCCCGAGGTGGAAATTATGTACCCTAAAAAGGTGACAGATGTTACCTCGAAGATGCACTTCTCCAATTTAGCGTAAAGCATGTTTTGCCTTAGTTTGTCCAATACAAACTTGACGTGTGTCCTGTGCTCAGAGAGGTTGTTTGAGAAAATAAGTATATCATCTAGGTATACTAACACGAACTTGCCCAACACCTCCCTGAATACCTCATTAATTAGTTCTTGGAAGACGGCCGGGGCGTTACACAGCCCGAAGGGCATCACTAGGTACTCGTAATGCCCGTCGGGCGTGTTAAAGGCCGTCTTCCATTCATCGCCCTTTCTAATCCGCACCAGGTTGTTTGCACCCCGTAAATCCAATTTTGAAAAGATCTTAGCATCGGTAACCTGTGTAAACAAGTCATCTATCAGGGGCAAAGGGTAGCGATTCTTCACTGTGATTTTATTCAGGCCCCGGTAATCAATACATGGCCGCAGGCCTCCGTCTTTTTTCTTAACAAAAAAGAACCCTGCGCCAGCGGGCGACCGGGAAGGGCAAATGAACCCCTTGGATAAATTTTCACGAATGTACTCCTGCATGGCCACTTTCTCTGGCCCAGACAAATTGTAGAGATGACCCCCTAGGGGGCATACAACCAGATCAGAGATCGATGGGGCAATCAAACGGGCGATGTGGAGGTAACTTATAGAAAGCCTTGGGACAGAACACATCGGAATACTCAGAATATTGTACTGGTACACCCTCCAAATGAATCCTGGTCTGGCCCAGTGTCACCCTCCCTAAACGCTGCTGAAAACAATGAGTTGACCAGCTAGTTAGCTGACCAGTAGCCCAGATTGATCTGTGGAGAGTAAAGGTGCAACCATGGCATGCCAAGGATGACTGTGGAGGTGGTCATGTGTAACACAAAAAACTGCAGTTTCTCCTTATGTAGCATCCGTATAGTGACTTCCACCTCTGGTGTCTGAGACAGCGGATGATTACTTTGCAGGGGGGAATCATCTACTGCCGTAACCTGAATGGGTGGTTTTACCGGGGTGAGTGAAATACCCAATTTCTTTGCAAATTCGAAATCCATAAAATTAGCTGCAGAGCTTGAATCAACAAAAGCCTCAGAAACCTCAGTTTTATCTTCCCACGTAACAGTACAAGGAAGAAATAACCATTTATCTTCTAGGGGTAAAAGTCGCGCGCCTAGGGTGTTACCCCCTACAACTCCTAGGCGGTAGCGTTTCCCGACTTGTTAGGACAATTACATACTCTATGACCCCCTCTGCGCAGTAAAGACACAGCTGCTCAGACATCCTACGTCTTCGCTCCACTTGGGATAGTTTCGGGTGGAGGCGAGACGGGCGGAGGTGGAGTTACTGGAGGCGCAGCGTAGGACACCATTCTTACATGACTACTACCCCGGGTCTGTTTCTGATAGCGCAGCCTGCGGTCGACTCGAATGGCCGATGAAATGGCCTCATTGACTGTTTTTGGTTCAGGCAGACTTAACATGAGATCTGAGACCTCATCTGACAACCCTGATAGGAAACAATCTAAGAGGGCATAGGTGTCCCACCTGGCTGAAACTGACCACCTCCTAAATTCAGCTGCGTAATCCTCGACCGGACCCTTGCCTTGACGCAAAAGCTTGAGCTTCCACTCAGAAGTCGCAGCAAGGTCTGGGTCGTCGTAAATTACTGCCATAGCTTTAAAAAATCCATCCACTGATGTGAGGGCTAAGTCTCCGGTGGGCAAACTGTACGCCCACGTCTGAGAATCTCCTGATAACAAAGTCTTAATAAATGTGACCCTTTGGGCCACAGTTCCAGAAGATCGGGGTCTCAACTCAAAGTAAGATAACACTCTACTTCTAAAATTTCGGAAGTCAGATCTATGACCAGAAAATTTCTCAGGTACAGGCAAACGTACGTCAGAGCTAGGAAGGGATCGCACCTCATCCACTGCTGTCTGGAGGGTTTGTAAAGAACCAGACAAGGCTTCAATCATAGTCTTGTGACTACCCAGCACTTGGTTGATGTTTTCCACCGAAGTGGCAAGTGCGCCCAGACGGTCAGTGTGTGCGTCCATTTGCATTTTTGGTCTGGCGTTCTGTAACGATCGGTGTAACACAGAGAGGGTCTGATTACCGGTGAACTGCAGTATCACCGAGAATACAGAATATACCCAATTATTGGTGATCTGCAGTATCACCGATAATCAGATATATCTACTAACCTCTGGACACCTGAGATAACAAGTGAGTGTTAGGTGCAACAGTAATACTTTGAGTACTGCACAGAAGTATGTTCCTTCCGATGGCCTAGACTCTCCCGGGGGAGGAGCTAGGCTGAGAGTAGGAAGGACAGAGCGTGAGTGACACCAGTGAGAGGGTGTCACTAACAGGTCTGGGAACTGCCTCTAACAGTAAGGCCAGTTCTCAAGGTCGGGCAAGCCAGGTCGTAAACGCACAGACAGATAAGGTACAGATTCAGGAGACAGATACGGAATCCAATGAACAGGCAGGGTTTTGCAACGGAGTATCAGAATAGCAAGGTACAGAATCAGGAGACAAATACAGAGTCCAGGAACAAGCAGAGTTTGGCAACAGGATATCAAAAAATAGCAAGGTACAGAATCAGAGTATAGTCAGGCAGGCAGAAGGTCATGACAAATAATACAGTTCAATATTCCTAATGCTAAGGTGTGAGTTCCTTGATCATCAACACCTTTGGAAACTATGCTAGAACACAGATACAGACAAGGTCTGAGTGCTACCACGTAGTGATCGCAACGCCAGACACCAGAGAAATTACCAGCACCCAGTATATATACTATAGCGCTCTCCAGCGCCACCCCTAAGTGCTGGACCAATGGCAAGTGGTGAAAATGTCAGCTGGCCCGCTTGGTCAGCTGACTCTTCTCTGGCTGTCATATAAGCTCTGCCTCTCAGCGCGCGCGCGCGTCCTTCTGAACCTGTGTGGGCTAGCAGTTCCAGCCACACCAGACATGTCTTGCAATGTATCCGCTAATTCGGGCGCGGGGGCGCCGCCCCGCTCTCCAAGCAAGCGGCGGCTTCCCCGCGTCTAACCACAATGTCAGTAGTGCTGCTATGCGCGCAATCCGCTGCATCCAACGCAGACTCCACCGCTATGCCCATGCGGCATGCGGCGGTTTCTTCGCGTTGTGCCGCCATGTTGGACGTGGAAACAGCCGCCTCACTCTGAGCACTTGTGGCGGCTTTTCCGCGTTTCCTCACACTCCTAGGAGAAAACTTAGGAGAAAAAGTGAATTAACCACTCCCCCTCCCCCGGGACGAGTAACCACGTTTCTGAAAAATGCCATAACTGCTTGCAGGGTCGTAGTTACTATGACCCTCCCCGCCGTGCGTTCCCACTCGCCCTCCCCACGCTCATTATCGCTGCCAATCGTTAACACAGTTCCCATTCATTGATCTAAGTTTCAGTGTAAATGACTTTAGCCATCTATGAGACGGCGCCAGCATTCACAAAACCCGTCCACACATTGCTTCCTGTTTGCGTAGTAATACTACACATAAGAAAGTAAGCAGTGAGGACATCTTGTGGCCAAATATTTTATTCTTTTAATAAAGGAACTATTTTTTTTTTTGGGGGGGGGGGGAATATAAAAATAAAAATTACAAACTAAAAAAAACATGCTGCTTATGGACTGAACTTTTTTTTTTTTTAGTATGTATGTAAAGATGGTCTATTACTATTACTTTATAAATTATGGGCTTGTAATTACGGTTGGACGCAAAACTGGAAAAAAATGCACCTTTATTTCCAAATAAAATATTGTTGTCATACATTGTACTAGGGAAAAATTTTAAACGTTGCAATAACTGGAACAAATAGGCAAATAAAATGTGTGGGTTTTAATTACGTTAGCATGTATTATTTTACAACTATAATGGATGAAAACTGAGAAATAAAGAATCTTTTCCATTTTTTTCTTATTTTTCCTGTTAAAACACTTGTAGAAAAAAAATATTCTTAGCAAAAAGTACCAAAGAAAACCTAATTGGTGGTGAAAAAAGCAAGATATAGATTTTTTTCGTTGTGATAAGTAGTAATAAAGTTATAGGCGAATGAATGGAAGGAGCGCTAACATGTGAAAATTGTTCTGTTTTTTTAAGGGGAAAAACCCTTTAAGGTGAAGTGGTTAAATAAGAGCCTCTGGCCCATATGCAATTACAATTTTCACCTGAGTTTTCTCCTAGGTGATATTTTCATAACTTGTCATAAAATGCCTTTTAAGCCACCAGCAAGCAAGAAAGTACTCAAAATAAATCTGATGGCACTTTTTCACCAACTTTTGGGTACTTTTTCAGTTTTAAAATTCTGAAAAATTAGTTTATAGAGAAGATGAAAATTATCTCCCATGAGATAACTCAGGTGAAAAAATGTAATTGCATAAGGGCCTCTGACTCCTATTCAACTAACTTTTTATACTGGGTTTTCTCCTAGGTGATATTTTCACCTCTTGTAAATAAAATGCTTTTAAGCCACCAGGAAGTTCAGGAACCAAGAAAATACTAAAAATAATTTTGATATTACTTTTTCACATAATTGTTGGCACTTTTTCAATTGCAGAATGCTGAAAAATCATTTAAAAAAAAAGATGATAAATGATCTACGAGAAAACTCAGGAGAAAAGGTTAATTGAATAAATGCTATGTGTTTGTGGAAAGTAGTCAATGTATTTTATTCATTTACATTTACTTATATTGTTTTATATATTCTTTGCTGTATAACACTAAATTAAATTTTCATTTTTCTGTCTGATATAGTTTCTTTTAGTCACCGTTGTAAAGTAATATCTTGTGAGTGTTTTTCCAGTTTAAACAGTTGAAACAAAAAGTGCCAGCATTGCCCAGAGCTTTGCAAGAGTCTGGCTATCATTTTCACTTTACAATTAGATTAGAAGATGGGCTGCTTCTCTTTGCTCTAGTTATTATACTGTACTTAAGGCACCACTTTCTGTTTTATTCTTAAATTTTTTTTGAAACTGTGAAAGCCTGAGCTACAATTTGAAACCATTTCAATAGGAATCTTTATTTGATAAAGCTTGAATTAGCGTAATATTTGCTACAGACTAAATTAAGTCAAAGATGCTAAAGCATGCCCCCTTTCCCCTGTACTTGATTACTTTCTTAGGTCTGAGCTCCCCATCACTTACCACCAAAATCAGACCCCTTTTGTAGCTTACTCAGCCAGGACTGTTGGCAATAATAATACAGAGTGCATAGTAGATGTGGATGCATAGATTAGATACTGCCCTGCTTCTTGCTCTGATCCACACAGTGACACCAGATGTACATTTGCACTGTACACTGCAGGGCAGTGTGCGCCTGATGTGCAATTGTTCCCGACTGTAGTAAGTCAAATGCATATCCCCTAACCTCTTCCTACCACTGTTCCCAAGGCTAGAATTGTACTAGATGAAAATTGTTTACATTATTTTCATGTTAATCTATCTATTCATGTTTTCCTGCAGTCCAGTTACTCTATTGCAGTTTCAATATTTGTGTTCAGCATTACCTTACAAATAAATATTTTGCTTAATACCTTTAACAAAAGTAGGTACCCACAGTTACAAAGCCACTATCAGGCTGTTCCTTATGTCACCCACATACACTGGTTTTGGGGCCATGCATTACAAGTCATTGGCTGACCCAGTAAACCCCTATGACAAGGGACACTGTAAAGAGTACCAGATCGCTACTATTGAGTAAATCAGAATCAGAATCAATTTATTTTCGCCAAGTAAGTTTGCACCTACAAGGAATTTGTCTTGGCAGTTGCTTAACAAACACAATCAAAAACAATACAAGGACAGACAGTGTGAATATTACAAGTTAAGGACGTTATAAGTATAGTGGCAGTAAGCAATGTGAGAATTGTTCATGTTTAGTTCTGTGCTGATTACTTTTAGTCCTAGCAGCTCTAACGTGGTTCAGCATTAAGTATGGCTACCATGTGTGTGGAAATGTGTGTGGAAGGGAGGTGTAGCCAAGTCCTAAAGAAAGTAGGATCTTGCCTGGATGTTCAGGCTGAAGAGGATAGCCTAGTATTATTTTTTTAATACTATTATTATTATTATTTACGGTATATAGCACCAACATCTTCCATAATGCTGTGCTACAAAATCAAACATTAATGGGGAGCAGTTCAAACACTGTACAATCAGGACAACCAGTGACACAAGTACAGATACGTACTGATGTGTACTTTGAAAAACAACACTTATACTTATAGATGTTCATTTGATAAAATGTACAGAAACAGGAAACACAAAGAGAGGTGCTTGCCCTTGCGAGCTGACAATCTAGAGGGTAGTAGGTTTGAGACACTGGGGGAGTAGACGAAGGGGGAGTAGACAAAAGGCAAGTCATGTGACTTGGTTCTGGACAAGGTATTTGATAAAAAATGTATTTTTAAGCACAAGTATTTTCAGGGAGTTTATGAATTTGATGAAGGAATAGGAGATTTAACAAAACATGCCAGTGGTGAGTTTGAATTCTGCCATTGCTGCATTGATTGCTCCTGTTGTTATTTATCGCTGAATAATGCCCTGAAGATAGTTCAACAATAGACATTTGTCTAATAAACACAGATGAGCACAAATTTCACATAAACATCATTTGTGAAAGTTCGGGGAAACTCATGATCAATGTCCTATGTAAACCTAATCAGAATTTCCTGTAACAGTCGCGTAATTTCATGCCAACTTTTATGGTTAATAGCAAAGGTATGTTTGTTAAAGGGAATAGTGAGGATAAGTCAAGCACCTTTTAGTTTTTGATATAATTTTAAAAAAAAATTTTTAAACTGTCATTTTTCTGAGCTTAATAAACATTTTTCCTTTGCAATTTTTAAATTTTCTCAAAAACTACAAGGTCTTTTTCAAAATTATTTTTTATTTGTTCCAACTATTCTCCTTAACATACCTTGCAATTTGAGTGACAATACCCTGTCAAAGGACGTTGCTATGGTACTCTAAAGTTGAACTAAATTAAGGGAAAATTACATCAAAATGATGTCAAATTATGAATGAATTACACAAGATCCATTGAATTTCCAAATCGTAATTACGTATGGACGTAATTGCAAAAAATTACATTTAATTTTTGAGTAATCGTAATTGGCAGATTATAATCATAATACTAATAAACTGATCAATTTTAACCTAAATGGTGTGGGGTGCAAGATTTCACCAGTGACAAATGTTGTGGCTTGTTTGCTTTTTTTTATCTGATTACAAAATGTTTTTTTAACATTTTTCAATATTGAAAGTTGTTTGAAGAAAGAAAAGGCTCTTGAAAGGTAATGTTAAACAAGTGTTACATTAACTGAAATGTTTGAGCTCAGATCAATTTTACATTGAGACGTAAAGATGCACTTACTGTGTGAATGCAGCAAACTGATATGCTGTGAAGTGGCCAAGTCTGTCTCAAGAGCAGTTTAAAGCCACAGCCTCTTCATTGACAAGTAGAAAATGTTCTTCGGGAGAAATAGCAAACCAGGAGACGTAATACCAAACAATTATTGTTTAGAGAAAAACAATTTGAGAGACTCTGTAAAGGGTCCTTTATGAATGCCCACAAATGGATTTGTTTGCTTGTTCACCAACATGTTTTTTGTTGTTGTTGTTGTTTTATCAAGATCTTAACCTTTTCGGGACCATGTGAATGAGATCCTACGCCGCACTTGTGGCTGTTCTAGCCTGATGCGGCGTAGGATCTACGCCGGCCCGAAATTTCCGCTCCCGACGCGATCGTGCGCACCCGGAGGGGGAGATCAAGCTGTCATATGACAGCCGACATCTCCCCCGAGTGATCAGCAGCCATCGCGTATGGCTGCTGATCACACGATCACTACGATCGCCGTCGGATCGTAGTGATCTGTTTGACAGCTGCGGCGGCAGGGGGGGAAAGAAGAGGATCCACTCACCTCCCTGCCGTTCCAGCGACGATCGGCGCCCCCCTCCGCTCTGGCCGGCATCTCCGCTTCATCTGACGTCAGCGCCGGGTCCCGGCTTGATGACGTCATCAAGCCGCGACCCGGAACTGCTCGTCAGATGAAGCGGAGATGCCGGCCGGAGAAGAGGGTCCCGTGCGGCTCATCGCTGGAGCCTGGAAGGTAAGTGAAGGCTGCTGGCAGAAGGGCGGCCCAGGCCACCAAGGGGGGACACAATGCCCGGCAGCCACACACGGGATCCGGCCGCCTGACCCCCCCAAACGCGCGCACCCCCTTCCCGCCAAAAATGCCTGGTCCTTAAGGGGGGGTAGGTGGCCGGTCCCGAAAAGGTTAAGTAATGTACAACATTTCATATATTTATAACATGATAGCCCATGCTGTAATAGTATTGTATTCAGTATAAAGCAGACAATCTCAAACAGAGTCAAACTGTATACTAAGCAATGGTGTTTATGCAGCAACATAAAAAAACTAAAATACAAACATTACTAACAAATAATATTTACTTTGCCCTCTATTTCAAAAAATCATACTGAAAACATACTGTGTACAACAACAGACAACATCAATAAATATGCAAGATTATTTGCTTGTGTCCAACAGAGTGCCTCACTTTTACTTATAATGCTATTTATTGTGGATAAAGATCACCTTAACAACAAAGCATTTGTAAAGCGCTTTTCTCCCGTAGGACCCAAAGCGCATACGCTTGTCTCAGACCAGTGCATAGAGATGTGATGTGAATCAGGGAAAAAGTTATGTGATCATAAGTGCCAGACTGTCTTGAATAAGTTTGGCAAGGCGTTCCTTAGGGTAGGGAGAGCATGACAGAAAGCTCTGTCTCCAAAGGTTTTTAGTTGGAATCTGGCAAAACAGTTCATTTCAGCACAGAAGCTGGGCACCGTCATAGCAACAATGGTATGCTGCATTCCCCGTGTAATGGTAATTCAGGGCTCCGGCGGTTGCTAGACCCCGAATTACATCTCCCTCCGAGTTGCTACAACTTGGTGGGGGAATAGTATTTTACGCCGCTGTGGAGTTTAACAGCAGCCAAACTACGTGGCGCTGTTATAACATATACCCGGACTCAGGGGGTGGTCAAGTTACTGGATCCTGTTGATCTGATGTTTAGGGTGTTGTGGCACAAATGCAACAAATCCTTAATATAGCCATGGCCTAGGTTATGTAGGGATTTTAATGTTAGCACGCCAATTTTGAAAAGGATACCCCATTTTATGGGTAGCCAGTGTAGTGGGGAAAGGAATGGTGTTATGGAGCAATGGGGGGGGGTGGCTTGTTAACAGTCTTGGGGCAGCAATCAGTACTAGCTGCAGGTGGTTGGGATCTTTATTTGTAAGGCCTGTATAGAGGGTATTGCAATAGTCCAGCCATGATAAAAGTGTGAACTAGGATTGGAAGTTCCTCTGAAGGAATGAGGTGCTTAATTTTTGCAATATTCCTTGGTTGAAAAAAAGGAATGTTTTACAACAGCTGAAATTTGATTCCTGAAGTTTAATTCCCCATCAATCAGGAATTCCAAGAGAAGAGACCCAGCACCGTCTTCAAGTGTATTATAAGCTCTTTTATTTATTTAAAGCATCAAAAAGACAAAAAGGGCAAGTCTGTGCGACGTTTCGAGAGGCGACTCCTCTCTTTCTCAAGCTGACAAGCCCTCTGAATACATGAAACACAATCAGCCTTAAATAGTCCTTGCTCCACTAGGGAGCCAATCAAAATGGTCTGGACGCCCTGTCATCAACCAATTAGGTTAAGTTCCTACTTGCAGGCCCTCCCATCTGGTGGAGGACCTGATGGGGAACTACATCTATTTATACACTCCAATCATTTTAAAATGGCTGCTGGAGGGCCGACCAATGAGGGTAGAGCATGTACTGAATGGAAAAAACGGCATTCAACCATCATGCGGAAATCCGCATTGAAAATCCGCATGTGGTTGCGTTCAATGCGTATGCGTAAAAACGTACGCGTGAAAACCATATTCCAATACTATAACCACGCGGAAATCCGCATTGGATATCCGCATATGGTTAGAATTAATGCGTATGCATAAAAACGTACGCGTAAACCCCCGGAAGCAAAAAATCGTCTAAACCATAGATGTTTCAATCCAATCGCCTATACCGGTTACGCATAAAATTGATCTTTACAGATTGAAAAATGTACACGCTCCTAACCATAATAGGAATGAGTGTCAACAATACATAATAAAAAAAATGTGAAAAAAATAAAAGGAAAAAATTACAAAACTCACGCTAGGTGTCTGGCGGCCACCCACAGTGGCGGCCACCCACAGTGGCGGCCAGACACTGAACGTCACAACAAAAATAAACCACATCTCACCCTCCCAGACTGGCATCCGCCTTAATAGCGGCGGCCAGTCTGGGCTGGCGAGAACAAAATTACCAATTCTGTCCCGACTGGCGGCCATCCCTGGCGGCCAGTCGGGAAAGAAACAGGCAAAAAAATAAAAAAAATATGCTTTGAAGGCCAGCTCGGACTGGCGGCCACATATCAGCGGCGGCCAGTCCAGGAGAGCCAACAAATCAACATAGTCAATAAATAAATATTTTTTTCAAACAAATAATAATAAATTTTGCTATAAGCTCCTCTCCCCCCTGACCGGCGGCCACCAATTGTGGCTGCCGGTCGGGAAGGATCAGAGAAAAAAGAAAACAGAACCAACCCAAAAAGAAGACTCCAGTCGTCCAGACCAAACAATAAACAACAAGACATCTATCTATAAACACATGGACCCAACTCGCACTCCCGGTTAAGACCCCCTGGACCAAGGGCATCCAGCTTCCTAATCTAAAACAACTCCCGTCTCAATAATAATTTGACCCTATCACCCCCCCTGCGTGGCGGGGGGACAGAGTCAATCACCTGGACCCTCAACTGGCTAACATTATGGCGACAGGCAGAAAAATGGCTATCAACCGCTTGTTCAGATGTGCCCGAGTGGATAGCTGACTTATGCGCAGAGATGCCAGCAAGTAGGAACTTAACCTAATTGGTTGATGACAGGGCGTCCAGACCATTTTGATTGGCTCCCCAGTGGAGCAAGGACTATTTAAGGCTGATTGTGTTTCATGTATTCAGAGGGCTTTTCAGCTTGAGAAAGAGAGGAGTCGCCTCTCGAAACGTCGCACAGACTTGCCCTTTTTGTCTTTTTGATGCTTTAAATAAATAAAAGAGCTTATAATACACTTGAAGACGGTGCTGGGTCTCTTCTCTTGGAATTCCTGCTTGCTGTTCCTGGAGACAGAGGGACAACGACCAATAGCACGTCGCATCTAGATGGTTGGGTGCTGCCTGTAACCACTTGTCCACTACTTCCCCATCAATCAGTAAAGCCAAGCTGCGCATAATGTTGGAACTAGTAAGGTCTGAGTTCCCTAACCTCAGTGGTGTTGGCTGCGTGACTGCATCTGCAGCTGCTTTGCTGCTGGATGCTGACCTCCAATGACAAGAACTTCAGTTTTGTCAGCATTTCGTGAAAGACAGCTTTTATTCATCCACACCTGAAACTCAGCTAAGCATGTGTTTCTTTTTTGAAGGAGGTCTGTCATGTCACATTTGAATGACATATATAGCTGGGTGTCAACACCTTAGCAGTGTTTGACATAGCAGTAGTATGAGATAGCAGTAATATGACTGTGTTTTTGGATGGCACTTTTGTTTGTTATGCACTTTCTAAACTTGAAGTGGAACTTTACTGAATGTAACTAAATTATTAAAATTGCTAATATATTACAATATTTATTTATAAATTATTTAGTCAGTGTTTGCCCATTGTAAAATCTTTCCTCCCCCTGATTTACACTCTTAAATGTAACGATTGATGTCAACACGCAGAGAGAATCCGATTATTGGCGATCTGCAGAATCACCAGTAACACAGATATACATCAGATTATGGATGATCTGCAGCATCACCAATAATCCAGGCATGTCTAACCTCTGGACACCTGAGACATGAGAGTATGATGTAACAGTACCACTTTGAGTAAGAACCACCAGAGGGGCTGGAGGTAGTAATGAAGGGAATTCACCCTAGACTGTGGGTGAATCCCTGTAGCCAAAGCTCCCTAGGAGAGGGACCTAGGCTGGGTTGCAGGGTACCCTGCTGCTAAGGAGAACAGTCTTGCCCTAACTGGGTGTGAGATCCTAGCTCTCTACAACCTTGAACCGGGCTAATGAAATACAAGTACACAGTGCTAGTCTTGGGTGTGCAGTCCGTAGTCACCACACCCAGAAACTAGCCTGTAGCATAACATAGCATTGACACAGTATCCTAGGCTTGGTTGTCAGGTCCGTAGTCACAACACCCCGGACCTAGTCTATAACATAACATAGCATTGACACAGTTTCCTAGGCTTGGGTGTGAGGTCCGTAGTCACAACACCCTGGAACTAGTTTATAGCATAACACAGCATTGACACAGTTTCCTAGGCTTGGGTGTGAGGTCCGTAGTCACAACACCCTGGAACTAGTCTATAGCATAACATAGCATTGACACAGTTTCCTAGGCTTGGGTGTGAGGTCCGTAGTCACAACACCCTGGAACTAGTCTATAGCATAACATAGCATTGACACAGTTTCCTAGGCTTGGGTGTGAGGTCCGTAGTCACAACACCCTGGAACTAGTCTATAGCATAACATAGCATTGACACAGTATGCGAGAGTAATCTAGCTCAGTGTGAATTCCCAGGTCCTCCTGGTTCCAACACACTGTAAGATCTGACTGAGGTCTGTGTGCTAACACATAAAGCATTTGCAATGGCAGACAACCAGCAACTGACAAGCAACCAGAATATATAGTTGCTGGAGTCTGCCGCCCCGCCCGAGCCACTCAGCCAATCATGAGTCTAGCAGGAATCAGCTGATCGTCCCGATCAGCTGACACTTCCCCTGCTGGTATAAAGTTCCTGAATTCTGGGCCGCGCGTGCGTAGCTCTCCATCCGCTTATGTGAACTAACAGACCCAGCCACATCAACCGCACGCTGCAGCATACAAACCGCCGCGTTGGACGCGGAAACAGCCGCCTTGTTGTCGGCACATGCGGCGACCTTTCCGCGTACTCTCGTGGTGCCAGGCGTACATCTCTATATGCCAGCCGCTGCGCTGTACGCGGACTCAGCCGCCCTGCCGTCAGTACACGCGGCGGCTTTTCCGCGTTTCCTCACATTAAAGTTATCACCCGTGAGGACATTGTTAGTGCTAACAAGATGCATTACTGTGGAGTTTTTTTTTCTGTGTTTTGATTCTGAAGTAAGCAGAAACAACACCTGTAAAATCTCGCAAAAACCGTGCTGATATCAGAGCTCAGGTGTATTCAATACGGTGGTGCGCCAGCTAACGTTACAAAAACAAAGTCCACTTTCAAATTCCAAAAAAGCTGCGCACTAATGTTCCCATGAACAGATTCCTCTCATGTAAGCATAAGTTCAATCCTGGTTTCCTATCAAGTGTACTGTGTTGCTCCTGCAGTTGGTTGGGGTGTGGTGGTGGTGTAATACCATAGCGGAGACAGTGATCACCAATTGCAGGAGCAACACAGTACACTTGATAGGAAACCAGGATTGAACTTATGCTTACATGAGAGGAATCTGTTCATGGGAACATTAGTGCGCAGCTTTTTTGGAATTTGAAAGAAACAACACCTGGTCTTCCAGAATACTATGGGGCAGAAGGCTGCATAACTAAATAGATTAGGCTAAAAAACACTAGGATGGTGGGGTTGCATACTAAATCACAAGTACAGGAAGTGATGCTGAAACCAGAATAATTAATGTAACATTGGGTATCCTGGATAATGTAGTGTGTTCTACTATACAGTATGTTGTTACAGTGTCTCTTTAAAGGAGTTATCAGACAATCTAAAGAAAATAAGTGCTACTTATCCGGGGGGGCTTCCTCCAGCCTCATGCTCCCAGCATGTCCTTTGTCGCAGCTCTCCCTTCAGCCGTTCGCCGCAGCTCGCTCCCGGTCCCCGGCGATGACGTCAGGCCGACCTGTGGTTTTTTGAGCTTTTCAGCTCCTTAGTCACCATCAGGCAGAAGTTTCCAAGGTGTTGAACTTGCTGTTCAGTTAGCATAGCATATTCTACATTGTGGAAATGGCAGCAAAATCCAGCATGGGCTGTGACACTCAAGGTACAGTATGTCAATACCTGCCCCTAAGCATAAGGGCTATGTACTTAGTTCCCCTGACTACAGGGAACTCAAGCAAGCCTACATTAGATCAGAGTGCAGAAGTCTCTAGGAGTCAAACGCAGAAACAAGTGCAAAGTATTTATTGGAATAGTGCATGTATTTGAAAGGTTGATAAAGACAGAAATAACAAAAGTAAAAAAGAAAAATAGAAAGAAGATAAGCAAACTACCAAGAAAACAGTATATATATATATATATATATATATATATATATATATATATATATATATTTACATATATATATATATATATATATATATATATATATATATATATATATATATATATATATATACAGCAAAAGCAGATCAGGATTGAGATCAAGAAGAAGATAGTACTTGTTTGTTTAGATAGTAATTGTTTCAATTACAAAACGATGGGAAGTTATTTTTAATGAAATATGCAAAATTATCTCGTAGGAGAAAACTCAAGAGAAAAGTTTTATTGCATATAAGCCCATGGCTCATATGTAACTAACTTTTTTCCTGAGTTTTCTCCTAGGAGTTAATTTTATGTCTTCTATTTAAAATAACTTTTCAGCACTTTGCAATTTAAAAAAGTGCCAAAAAGTTGTTAAAAAAGTACTATCAACATTATTTTGAGTGTTTTCTTGCTTGTTGGTAGTTTAAATTGCATTTTATTGACAATTTTTAAAATATCACCTAGGAGAAAACTCAGGAGAAAAAGTTAATTGCATATGGGCCCACGTGTCCACTAACAAAGCTTTTGAAAAGCATTTATGTCACATAAACAAATATCCAGGCAGAATGGAAACTCCACTACAGACTTAGCTACAGGAGGAATTGTGCGCCAGATGCAGATGTTAAGGCTGTCAATAGAAGGTGAGCATTGGTTAGAGTTACTGGTGGAATTAAATGTCAATTAGGGTAGTTAGTATTGGTATATGATGTACAGAGACACTTGATATAGTTGAAAGAGTTAGCTTAAATGGTCATGATTTAGCATCAAGGAGTGATTAACATTTGAGGGTGGTTATGGCTAAGCATTGACATTAAGGGGTAGGTTAGGATTAGGTAAAACTGAAGTAAAGAAAAATAATTTAGTTGGATACTTACCTATGGAGAGGGAAAGCTCTGGATCCCATATATTATTTCCAGTCCTCTCCAGCCTAGGATTTGGTACCTGAGAGTGTAGGTTTAGGAATTAGAAATGGTTAGTGTTAGGAAGGAAGTTTAGTGTTAAAGGACTTACGAGCTGAAATTAAAAAAAAAAGTTAATTACCTTAGTGCACTATTAGAGCTCTGTGTAGACGATCTGTGCCTCCCTTGTACTTTCCAGACCCTCTGTTATCTTAATCCTCTTATCATTACAGGCCCCGACCCAGCCCAGGGTCGCCTTATCTCTGGGCACTATAATCGCTGCTTTAAAATCCCTCTGCCTGCTTAGCTCAAAGAGGACGTTACTGCGTAGGATCGCAGCCCATCGTCACTCCGTACACTGAGTCATAAATCATGTGGGCGGTCATGTGGTGACGCCCACATGATTTATGACTCAGTGTACCGAGTGACGATGGGCTGCGATCCTGCGCAGTAACGTCCTCTTTGAGCGAAGCAGGCAGAGGGATTTTAAAGCGGCGATTATAGTGCCCAGAGATAAGGCGACCCTGGGCTGGGTCGGGGCCTTTAATGATAAGAGGATTAAGATAACAGAGGGTCTGGAAAGTACAAGGGAGGCACAGATCGTCTACACAGAGCTCTAATAGTGCACGAAGGTAATTAACTTTTTTTTTTATTTCAGCTCGTAAGTCCTTTAAGCATCAGAAAAGGAAAGCTTTAGAGGGAGGTTAAGGTTACACAGCAGGAAGGTATTAACGTTAGGGGGTTGAAGACTGGGTTAGGTATTAGGAAGTGTTTAACAGTGAGCGAGAAGACTAGCGGTAATTATCAGGAAGGAAATTTAGCATTGAGGAGTTCTGTAAAGCTAAGTACACACGAACAAACCTGCAGACTGATTGTCATCTGACCTTAGTCTGTTGGACAATAATCAGACATGTGTATGTGGGCAAACGACTTGACAGGCGACTGATATCAGGCAGTTATGTCCGATCCAACTGTCGGATCTATGTTGGCCTGATAATGTACAGGTGGTGCGTATGTACAAGCCGTTTAAATGACTTGTACTTGTTTTTAATGTGTAGTCCTTCATTCCGCTTGTGAGCGAAGTATGTAAATGAGTGGTTTGTTTAGCCGTCTAGACGTGTGGACATACAGGTTGTGCAGTTTGTCAAGTCGTACTGTTTGTCATATTGATCGTGGGGTCTTGTGTACATGCCTCAAGGGAAGTTGGACTGATACATAGAAAACTGTACCTGCAATAGGTATCTGGTGCTTATGTAAAAATAAATTGTGATGAATACAAAATAACAAGCCTGTCAAAAACTGTCCTTTATAGATCACCAAATGTTGTGGACAAGGAGTTTAGACCACCTCTGGTGCTGAGTAGGAAGTAAGGGGGATCTACCCCATGCATGCAGTAGCAGCCCCAGGGCTGGTGCTTCTATATGGGCAACCTGGGAAATTACCCCCAACCATCTTCTGGCTTTTATTATTGATAACCCCATGCCATGTTCTTAGAATAGCATTCTGAAAGCAATACATTCCTAAGTCATATCACTCCCCCCCCCCCAAAAAAAAAAATGTACTTAAGAGATGAGGGGTTGTTTATTTAAATGAGATGTCCACGCTTTAGGTTAGATACCTACCTGTGGAGGGGGAAGGCTCTGAATCCAATAGAGCCTTCTCAATACCCTCATTCCATAGTTGTCCTCTGTTGAAGTTACGCCCCTTTGGGACTCCTTGGCAGTATTCAGAAGTACTCAGGGACACAAGTACTTCCTAAGATGTGCACATCCGTAATGCATTGCACATGCGCAAGCTCAGACTTGGATGTGCGCAGTATGGATTTGCTTGTCTTCAGAAGTATTTGGGGATGTGAGTACTTCTGAAGACTACATAAGGAGGGCCAAAGCCATATTTGACCAAGCTGGTCAACAAACTTTACTGTGGACTTAGCGCTGGAACAACAGAATGGAAAGAAGACTTAAAAGGCTCTATAGGATCCAGAGGCTTTCCTCTTCACAGGTAAGTATCTAGCTATTTTTTTTCTTCTCTTTAGGTTTACTTTAAAGCCCTCTATGAAATTTCTGTAGCAGTTTATAGGACTAGAATAAGCTCCTCCTCAGTTTACTCTGCTCAGAAGAAACTTACTTTGCAGAGTTTTTACATTTCCTGCCAGAATTTTCTCATCCTTACTCTACCCTAGTCTACTACTACTAAAAAAATAAAAATAAAATAAAATCATTATTGCACTACAGAAATGGTGGTCTACAGAAAGTGCTTGATTTATTATGGCTGTGTGCAATGATACATTGTTATAGCTATACATTGTTATAGCTTTCTATACAAAGGCATGCTATCCAGCTTATCTAAGGATCAGCTGGATAGCGTACTGGTAAGGCTGCTGCCTTTGATGTGGGATTAGAGCCTTTTGACCAGGGTTAGAATCTCAGCTAGAGCAAGTACATAAAACAGTAAGGAATCTTTGGGCAAGGCTTCCTAATGAGTGTGCCTTAAGTGGCTGCATCTCTTGCGCTTTGAGTCTGCCAGGAGAAAAGTGTGATATAAATGTTCTGTGTCTTTTCTATGTACACTTGCCTGTTTTTATGAATGGGCCGGAAAGACAAAACATGGGAAGACACCGCCAGTGTAAGATTATTATGGAGATCAACCAAGACAAATCAGCTGACAGACCTAATTCATGTGGATCTTTCTCTGACAAGGGGCGGTGTGGCTCTGAGGTAAATCCACATCCTCTTTGAAATGTCAGAATGGTTTTGCTACATTCTCTATAAATAATATAACATGTTGCACAATGTCTTATAACTCTAGTACTCAAGGATGATTTAAGATCACAATGTTAGGCTTGTCACAAAACACAGAGAACAATCAGTCAAGATTTGTATCCAAAAGCTATCCAGGTAGAGGGAACTCTGACAGATGCACAATATTCTGGTCACATAAGTCACACCGTAGGCTTTCTATGCGTGTAAATATGAGTGCTGTTGTGAGTCTATTGTAAGTTATTCCCTGCAGATGAATCTGTCTGTTCTCTGCAGCATTAGTCACCCAGACAAGATCAATATGTTTGATAAAAGGGTAGGAGAGCATGTTAGTGCTGATAGCATGTCAGCAGAGCTCCCACTGGCAAGATGAAAAATAGATGACATGGCAGGATCCTTGACCCCCTTTTGTGGAGTAGAAGAAGTTGTTAGTGTTGTTAAAAAGGCTTATTCCCTTTATACAACATCAAAACCTATTAGAAGGTAAAGGCTTTTTCTGCTTACATTGCCCCCATATTACATCTCTCTTAAGCTCACCTGCTTGGGATATGCACTGAGAGCCCTTTCACACCAAATGCATTCCAATCTGATTTGCGGATCGGATGCGATTTACAGATCACAAGGGCACCGTGATTAGTGACATAATTATTGTGATGACATTTTTGCACTGCTGTGATCCAATTTTAACCCAAATATTGCATGCATTGTTCTTCCTGGATTGGCATTTGTATTAAATCAACGGGAGTGTAAGAAAATTGCAAAATGGCGCTATGGTTTCTTGCACTCTCCCATTTTAACATACTTGTATATCATTATTTTTTTCTGGGTGCACTAAAAATTGCAACCGTGCAGCAATCATGTAGTTGAACCAAAAAAAGAAAAAGTACTGTCCAAAAAATTGCTTGCTGGTGGTTCAAAATGCATGTTATTGATAAGATGTGGAAAAATCACCTAGAAGAAAACTTGAAGAAAGCCCCTGCAACCACAGGAGGGCCAAGAGCTATAAGCAGGAGGGGCAACTATTACTTCATATTACTGCACTCCCTCTGATAAAGGGGTCCATCCTTCAGATTAGGTGTTTTTGGATGTGAAGTTTATGATGTCCAAACTTGTTTTAGGACCCTTGCAAAATGGGCCCCCAAGCTGTGAGCTTCACCAGAGGTAGGTAAGGGAAGTGGTGGTGGCCATCGAGGGTTCTTATCAAAGTTTTTCGGGATGGCCCCATGATTTGTACTTATGCCCTTTCATCTTACACATAGGAACATGTATGACATGTCTGATGCAACAGAAACTCACACACACGGCAGAGACACTCTGGATAGAGGTCCATGCCATGGAAGATGACAGTGCATCTACTGTCACCCTGCATGACAGGAATCAGATATAGTGTGAACCAACTCTAAGTTACATGAAGCACTTTTGAACATAGCAATGTTAATGTTGATAAAATATTTCCAACTCCGTGATTCTCACTTTTTGTTTATTACCACATCATCAGCACCGGTATGTCAGCACCATTCATGGGATAAAGATTTATGTATATTCTGCAAATTGTTTTTTGTAAGCCTACAAGAACTTTACATAATTCGTTTTGTGCCTTGGTGCCTGTAAATGCTTTTTGAAAAAGGGGAAAAAAGTGTTTCCAGTATGAAGAAATATTCTTTAAGTATAGAGTATTTCTAAGAGGTTGTCTTGATTTTAACTTCATGTAATGCTCTGTATAAAAGATTAGCATCTCGATGTTCTATAATGCAAAAGGCCTCATGCTGAGGAGGTAATAATCTCATTCACAAACCTGTGTGCACTGTAAAAACTCAGTGGGCACCATAAAAAGACAGTATAGAAAATTAAAAGGTACCAACCACATAATTATTAATATCCTTGCTGGAGTCACTTTTCTTCAAGCTAAAAACAATATTACTTTAAAGCGTTACTCCAGTTAGAGAAAAGAGAATATGAGATTATGCCATTGTTAATGTAGGTAACACCTTGTATTAGCTAACTTTATATATTTTCAGAGGCAAGCTTCTGAAAACACTAATGAGCTATATATAGAGGAGAGTTAAAATGTGATTTTAATGCAAACAATTGGTGGAGTTTTATTTATTTTTCTTTATAAATATACAATGCGATCCGGTCACCATTATTGAGGTGGCAGAAAGGAAAAAAATGCTGTGGGGCCTAATCAACAAGATTTCAGGGATTAGGACTGAAATGTTACAGATTTCCCTTTTTAATAAGAATACTGCTGTAGGCATATGTTTCCCAACCAGAGCTATGGTGTAGCTTTCTATTTACTTCAACAATCTTTCCACAGGTTACAAACGGAGACTGTAACTTGGGACCTAAATCAATACTTTCTGTTGCTGGTGTTTTAAAAAAAAAAAAAGGAGTGGAAAAAACCCTTTCTGCTGTTAATGTTTTCTCTCTCTCTCTCTCTCTCTCTCTCTGTATATATATATATATATATATATATATATATATATATATATATATATATAGATAGATATAGATATATATTCTGGAACATAACATCTGTTCTCATTTACTCATTTACAGAAACATCTTGTTTTTTGTTTTACTCCACATAATCACCTCTTTTATTTAAGTACTTAGCACATATATGCTCACAGGGTTTACAACCATTTTGTTGCAGTAGCATCACACTCCTCACCTGTGGGCAGGAGGGATGTTCTGACAACCATGGATGGCTGAAAAAAGTGGATGATCATTATGTTTACTTGATGGATGACTATATACAGTATATATATATATATATATATATATATATATATATAGAGAGAGAGAGAGAGAGAGAGAGAGAGAGAGAGAGAGAGAGAGAAAGAGAGGCAGAGAGTAAAAAGTAGAAAAACAAATATTGGCACCCTTGCATTTATAGCAGTGAATGCACCACTTCTTCCAGAAAACTGGTGCTAGTTTACATGCTTTGGTATTCATGTAATTATTTTTATGCTAGCACTGGAAGAACATAAAAAAGCCACAGAAAATACAAAATCTGAGACCCTCCAAACAAAACGTCAAACATGGAGTGGACAAAAGTGGCATAAATTGTTAGGTGGCAGTGATGATGGTAGTCTAACAGCATATTATTTGACTACTACTTTTAACCTTTAGTGCTCCTGCAAGACTATTGCACTCTTTCGACTGTTGCCACTCTCTGACAATACATTCACTGGCGTCCAGTCCACGTAAGAATAACATCAAACTAACATATTTTGCCTTCCAATTATTTAATGAGTAAGGTCTTGCTTGTATGTCTGATCTCATACACAAACCACTTCAAACCACTCACCTTGCTCATCCAATGACTACTAAAGTGTTCTTCATGACACTTCCTACACATGGCTCCAAGAATTATTCTAAGCTGCTCCCATTCAGTGGAATGGTATTCCTTATTCAATAACACGTTACTCCCTCAAAACCTTTTCTATTCAGGCACTGGTATTTGTCTTACCTTGTATCCTTCCACACATTTAGATTGTGAGGAGGGATGACTCATCTTCTCCTCATGCATTATGTTTTTGGGACTGTTTTGCCTTGGATTTTCAATCTACACCATTTTCTTGTACCACCCTGTGTAATATATTAATTATTTTTAAAAGAGCATAAATACAATAACAATAAAAGGAACCACAGTGTTAGATTTCTAATTGTGCCTACAAAACTTCTTTGAAGTGAAAACTGAAGAGGAAGCTGGTGGCTGTCATTTTCAGACTTCCTTTTAATGTTAAGCAGCTTTCTCTCATGTCATTGAGAAGGCCTAAATTATCTTTGAAACACATAGCAGCAAAAAAACATGCAGCCACTGAATTCAAAGAAAAGTCTGTTTATCTGATCCGCATATCCAATTATGGATCAATGATTTAATAACTATTAGAGCTAGATCAGCATAAAAGCCCAGGAAATATATGTGTTTTTTTTAAGAAGCATAGCACTTATCTGTTCAGTACTAGTTTTCTCAAGAAAACTTATCACTGATGACTTGAGAGCAGACCTGAACTCTTGCACAGGCGAGAAGGTGAACACAGAGAAATCCACCTTGTGTCCACCCTGCATGTGTTTATAGAGAACAGCCTGTCTATCTCTCCCTTCTCAGCAAGTAATGAGCTAGTATAATTTTAGCTCCCAGCTATTAGCTAATATGTAAGCATAGGAGTTTAACTCTTTCCGTGCTCCCAGAAAACTGGACAGTAACTTCACTGCAGCATCTCTGCAGGAGCTCTATAAGCTGTAACAAGGAAATGTTTTTTCTGTATAGATTATTATGCTGTTGCTTATCTTTTAGAGCAGAAAGAAAGTTCTGAGTTCAGGTCCGCTTTAATCATTAGTATGACATCAAAATGCAAAATAATTATGTTCCAGAATAATCATTGTAATAATATATATTCTTCAAGCATGAGAGTCAAACATTCTTAAAGCAGACCTGTAATGCCCTGTTGAGTTGCTTCTCCACTTCCATTCTGATGTCATCCCAATAAGAAGCTTTCTTCAAGCTCCTCCAACATGATCATTTACTAGGATGATGAATTGCTTCCCATAAGAGAGGTTGCATTCCTTTTTTTAAGATGACAGCACACTATGTCTTGTTAGCGTAAGAAATGTAATGTCTGTAATTGGAAGTCACTGTTCATCTTCCCAAATGTTTCTGGTGCTGAGACTGGGAAGAAGCTTGTTATGAGGACAGTGTCTGGCAAACAATGTGAGGACTGAGGAGGCCGACTCTAACGGTGAGAGAGCAGCCCTCAGAATGCAATCATAGGAATTATTATAATGAGGAAACCAAGCAATGAATAATAAATATAGTAAAACACTTAACAATGGGCTGCCATAGGAATGATTAAAGTCATTTGTGACAGGTTCTCTTTAATATATGTTATTGCTCCTGACTGCCTCAGATTGAAATGACTTTTGCATTAATTTTACATTCCAACATATAAAAAAGCATATACTACCGAAGGATGCCACCAAGAGTTAATAAATTATAAGTGTGAATAAAAACAATTCATTCTCTCTGTGTCAATGTTTAGTTGGACTCATATATCATTGAAACAAGCTAAGCCCGGTCCCTTTATATCTCCACTGGGGTGTATTGTATATAACTTTGTAATTGGAAAAATAATATTCTGTTTACTGTCTCTAACGAATGCAAAATATTTGCATTAATGAGCAGCTAACATCGATATTATTGGACAGCTTTAAAAAAAATCAGCTTTGTGATTTTTGCCTACCTTGCATTCAGGGAAGACAGGACATATGGCATACCAATAATGCATAGAACTGAATATGAGCAATGATTAGGTCTTATTTTAGTACAGTATATGAATAAATTAACTACAATACTTGAACACCTGAAGTGAAAATGATTTTGCCCAATAAACAAGAAAGGTTGAGAGGGAAAATTAATTCACATACTGTGCAGCTTCATTTTTGTGGAAATGTTTCGTTTATATACTTTCTGGAGTCTCCAAAGATTTCCTTGCATAGAAGATAACCTAAAAAACGCAGTCTCCAGGGTGAGCTGACTGTGGCCACCTCTCTGTGCATGAGGCCACATCGTATTTAGCCTGCCTTAATTGCTGCTATATTCTGCTGAGAGAGGTAGGGACCGTGCGCATGTGACCATAAAGTAGAATTGAGTTCTGTTTTGTTTGTTTTCTGGGTTTTGTTTTTTTTATTGAGTTTTCCTTCACCAAAAAATGGGAAGCTACTTTTGTTGCAACACAAACACTTTTTGTTGGGAAATGCTCGAATGATGTACATAAGACTGAGTCATTTAACAGGCAGTTAACAACTGTTTATTATGATCCCCAAACTAGGGAAGTATTGCTTTCCATGTGGCTATTATTATTATTATTATCATTATTGTTAAACTTTATTTATAAACACATTTCACATTGCTGTACAATAGATGGGGTAGATATTACAGCATCAGACAAACAATGTTATACGGGGAGGGAAAAATGTAGGGATAAGTACAGCAAATGATATGACTGAAAAGACCAAAACAAAAAAGACACCCGGACACCGGCAGCCCGCTCTGGTGTGATATCGTCTAACAAAGGTTTCTAGTGTAGAAGATCTGGTGGAAATATACTCACAAAGGTGGGTTGCTTAGAAGAGGCAACCACTCATATATGCAGGTGAGAAAGAACCGTCCTCACTCGGCCTTTTCCACGATGTTCTAGGTCGCTACTCCAAAAATGAAAATATATTCAATTCGCCTAAACGTGAGGCGTCGAAACCCTATTAAATAGGGTAATAGTAGATACATTTAGGAGACAGGAGGTGCCCAATTTGGAAACAGACTATGCAGGTTTACTTGTAAGTAATAGGACTAAAAGATTAAAAGATTAACCATGAGCCAAAAAAATAAATAAAAATATAGTTTCATTTATTGGAAATGATCAGCACAGTGACAACGCGTTTCTCGGCATAAGCCGCTTCCTCAGGTCAAGTGTGTGCCGTTAGTGCAGTATCCGAGTCCCTGACGGGCGCTCCGGGACTCGGATACTGCACTAATGGCACACACTTGACCTGAGGAAGCGGCTTACGCCGAGCAACGCGTTGTCACTGTGCTGATCATTTCCAATAAATGAAACTATATTTTTATTTATTTTTTGGGCTCATGGTTAATCTTTTAATCTTTTAGTCCTATTACTTACAAGTAAACCTGCATAGTCTGTTTCCAAATTGGGCGCCTCCTGTCTCCTAAATTTATCTACAGCAAATGAGTCATCTTTACTCCAAAAATACACAAAAAACACAAAATAATTTATTTTTAGTGTGAAAATTAAAAAAAAATCACAACTTATAACACAATTATTGTCATTCGCATTCCCACTCGGAAGTTGAATTTACCGAAAAGTATATCAGGATTTTCGCTCATCACTGTTAGCCTATAGCTTATAGGAGACAGGGCCATTGCTATGGGGCATGTAGCTTGGACTGTCTGGCTCATGAAGAGTGCAATAGATAGCATGGCAATTGGCATAATGGGACTGGCCAAACCATGTGGATTCTAAACACAAAAATACAGTAATCTTCTAATTAAAGAATATTATTTATGTGGAATGGAAGAAATGGGCAGTCTTCTATATAATACATGTTGCTTGTACATAAATGTGTTTCATTCCTAAAAAAGTGGTGGGCCGAAATTTTGCATATGCGAAATTTCGCATCGAAATTCGCATTTGCACATCGTAATTGTAATACAAAATTTCAGGGAAAATCATAATTGATTTCATATGTAATAGTAGTATTTCATAATTGTGCGTAATTTTTCACGTAATTTTTGCGCAATTGTGTGCTGAATTTAGTGGTCAATACCAATCCCCCATACATGCTATTGCTACCAAAATTGGTACATATGTTAAGGAGAATAGTAGGTACAATGCAGAAAAAGATTTTTTGAAAAAGACCTCGTAGTTTTTGAGAAAATTGATTTTAAAAATGCAAAGAAAAAAGGTTTTAAACATTTTCAAAGTTTAAAAACCATTTTTTCTTTGCATTTTTAAAATTGATTTTCTCAAAAACGATATGGTCTTTTGAAAAATTATTTTTTTCCCTTGTAACCACTATTCCCTGTAACATAGGTAGCAATTTTGGTGGCAATAGCATGCATGGGGTCTTTGCTATTAACCTCCAAAGTCGGCACAAAATTGCGCAATATTTCATGAAAAATTATGCTAATTTTTATGCAAAAACACGAATGACTAAAAAATCTATTTAGTTTGCAAATCGTAATTGTGTATAGGCGTAATTGTGAAAATGTGCGCAAAATTTAGCAAAATTGTAATTTCGCTGATTACAGTCATCACTGTTCCTAGATTTCCTGCCACTTGCTAACAGGGTTCAAGATGTAAGAGCAGCAGTAAGACAATAGCTAGACTTGGTGTGCTCTGCACATGTAGCTGTCTAATCTGCTGCACATTAAAGGGCACTACAGCGAAAACTGTAAAATTTAAAATATGTACAAACATATACAAATAAGAAGTACATTTTTTCCAGAGTAAAATGAACCATAAATTACTTTTCTCCTATAATGCTGTCACTTACAGTAGGCAGTAGAAATCTGACAGAAGTGACAGGTTTTGGACTAGTCCATCTCTTCATAGGGGATTCTCAGAAAGGCTTTTTTTATTCTTTATAAAGATATTCTCTAAAAAAGGATTTAAACAATGATGCTGGCCAGCTTCCCTGCTCCCTACACTCACTAAGTGCTTTTGAAAATAAATATATCCCTGAGAATCCCCTATAAAGAGATGAGCTACCGTATTTTTCGGACTATAAGACGCACTTTTTCTCCCCTAAAAGTGGGGAGAAAAAGTGACTGCGTCTTATAGTCCGAATGCTTGTTTGCTTGTGGCCCGCAGTGGGGTGGAAGCAGCAGCGTGAGCGACATTGTTTGTAAGCAGCATAGTAGAAGCCGCTGTAATTATACACAGTGCTCTCTTTGATCTTTAATCCCCCCGAGTGTGCCCCACAGCAGCGCGATACACCCGGCATTGTTATTATCCACAGGGTGCTTGCTTTGATCTATAATCCCCCCCAGCGTGCCCCGCAGCAGCGCCATACACAGTGACTCTAGGCGGCATAGGAAAGCCGCTGTGATCATTAACAATGTTCTTTCAACTTGCCCAGCGTCAGCCCCGTTAGCCCGCAGCTCGATTCCAGCTGACAAATGATGAGACACTACAGCTGCTATAGCAGCAGCCCCGTTAGCCCGCAGCTCGATCCCAGCTGACAAATTCCGATACGCTTCAGCCGCTATAGCGGCAGTCCTCAGAGGCTTCCGTACTTGCATTGTCATCACATGACCCGACGGGTCATGTGATGACGCAAGTAAACAATGAAAGTATGGAAGCCTCTGAGGACTGCCGCTATAGCGGTGGAAGTGTATCGTAATTTGTCAGCTGGGATCGAGCTGCGGGCTAACGGGGCTGCCGCTACAGCGGCCGAAGTGTCTCATCATTTGTCAGCTGGAATCGAGCTGCGGGCTAACGGGGCTGCCGCTATAGCGGCTGAAGCGTCTCATCATTTGTCAGCTGGAATCGAGCTGCGGGCTAACGGGCAAGTTGAAAGAACATTGTTAATGATCACAGCGGCTTTCCTATGCTGCCTACAGTCATTGTGTATGGCGCTGCTGCGGGGCACGCTGGGGGGGGGGGATTATAGATCAAAGCAAGCGCCCTGTGGATAATTACAATGCCAGGTGTATCGCGCTGCTGTGGGGCATGCCCGGGGGGATTATAGATCAAAGGAACAGCATTGTATATAATTACAGAAGCTGCTCCTATGCTGGTTAGGAACACTGTAGATCTCATGGGTGCTGCTGATGTCATCCTACTGTGCACTTCCTTAAGACCGCATGGACACCCTGACCAGACACAGCTACTGCCACCCAGGCGAGATCACGTTTGTTGTAATTGTATTGGTTAGTGTAGCTGGGGAGGGGGGGGGGAAGTTGTGTAGTGCAGTGTTGCTGGGGGGAGGGGGCCAGCAGGGGTTAGTGAAGTGTAGTTTAGTATAGCTTGTAATGGCAGCAGGGGTTAATGTAGCTTGGCAATGTGACAGACATCTTAGGGGGAGGAGAGGTCCATAGGACGCTCCTGGACCATGCATGCACCCAGGTTTAGTGTATTTTTTTTTTCCCCCAGTTTTTGCCCTTTAAACCTAGGTGCGTCTTATAGTCCGGAGCGTTTTATAATCCGAAAAATACGGTAGTTCAAAACCTGTCACTTCTGTCAGATTTCTACTACCTACTGTAAGTGACAGCGACATAGGAGAAAAGTAATTTATGGCTCATTTTACTCTGGAAAAATGTACTTCTTATTTGTATATGTTTGCACATATTTTCAATTTTACAGTTTTTCGCTGTAGTGCCCCTTTAAGGTTTCCTCCCATAAAGCATCCTGTCCTTTGTAAAAGATGTTTCTTCTCTAAGTGCAGATGATTATTCTTTCATGTGTTTGCACAACACGGCTAACATTGCATGGTGATCCTCTTCCATATTTAACACCTGTAGGAAAGTAAGCATTCAATCATAGGCAGAATGCATGCATCAAGCTGTTTATGGCAGGCTGAGAAAATATCTGCTTTTCCAGAGACTGTGAATCAAGGAAACAGCAGCATTTTGAAAGCCAAAAAGCACATTGCTAGCAGCTCAGATGCCAAGGGTAACATCAATCGTCTGATGTCCACGGGAAGATTATAGAATTTGGAGTGATTTGTATTAACTTCTGCCTCAATCCAACCTGTTTCACGCCTTCAAAACACTACAATTTATTTTCTTTTAAAGGCCGGTGTATAACATTTCCAACTTAAGTTTTATGGACTTCAAAACAGTTGGCGTGTACGCTTAACCATCTAAATATACCGAGTGAGGTGCTGCCAGCGCTGAGGGTTTTATTTATAGTAACTCAGAAACCGGGAAAGACACACAGTTCCAGAAATTGTAATCCTTTACAAGTGATATTTGTTTATGTCATATGCAAAAAATAGCAAATAAGGACTAGTAGTGAAAATTCCATCCGTTCCAGCTATAAAAGGAGAATAACAAAAGCAGGTTGTCTTTTTTTCTTATTTAACTTCATCATAAATGCTGAATTTCAGTAAAAATGCTGGTCGTTGTATGTGATGCATTCGAGGTCACACTGCAATGCTCAAGAACACTTACCATTGATTGTATTTTTTTTAATATGAGCTGAGCTAATTTATAAGCCTGTGGATTCAACACGTTCATGCAGTACGTTCAGTTCAAGATTGGTTCTTCTCCTCTTAACTAATCGATGGGTGGATGTGAGCAAACTTTCAAAACATCTGTACAATTCCAATTGAGACACAATAGATAGTAAATAATATACCTCCTGATGTGTCTTAAGATATTGGAAACACTTGTCTCTTCACTTTAAAACATTTTTAGTGATGAAAAAAACCCCAATGGTATATAGACAATATGTATGTAACAAGCATATACTGTGAAGTGAATGAGTGAACATACACTACGTCGTATGAGGAGTTACAAATAATTAGTTAAGACATAATATTATTATTATTGATTTATAAAGTGCCAACATGTTTTGTGGTGCTGTACAAAGTTAGAAACAAACATGGGTAACAAAATAATACAAACAATAGTATATACCAATGTATGAAATACAAAGTTGGTACAAAATACAGAATTGGTACAAAATACAGAATTGGTAATTACAGTGACAAAAGTAATATGAATAAAATGTGTAACGAATTCCAAGACACAAAAGAGTAAGAGAGCCCTGCCCTTGTGAGCTTACAGTCTAAAGTAGGGGTCCCCAATATTTTTCAGCCCAGGGACCGCTTTCCAGTCCAAACATGTGAACCGCGGTGGGGGTGGGTGGTGGGGTGCTGGTCAGCAAATTGGATTGGACAGGGAACAGGGCTTTTGGCTTACAGACCGTGTAATACTGCTACATGGGGCTCTCACCTCCCTTCACAGATGCAGACCTTCGTACAAGCCACCGCTATCTTGCCTGAATAGGGCGATGAACCCATTGCTGGGCCCTCCTGTGCACAGTCCCTCACTCCCCACCCCCTGCTGCTTGCCAGTGCTCCTCTGTGAATAGGCAGTCAGTTTCCATGTGGGTGAACTACACACAGCCTCACTCATTGAAGTTGCATTTGCACACTACAGTGAGGAAAGGCAGAGATGTAGCAGCGTTATATTGCCACGCAATGCATGCAACGCCGTGCACTCACAGCTAATGAAGAAGCGGAGATGGAGGGAGCAGGACTGGAGGTTTCTGGCTTGTGCCGCCAAAGGTAACTCTGCATTGAGGAGAGGCAGGGGATGTAGCCAACTAGCCATGGCCCGACACAACACGGCCCGGTATTGGTCCGCGGAGCTTGGGTTGGGGACCCCTGATCTAAAGTAATGCGGGGCAACAAGAGGTTAGGTAGTACATAATATAATACAATATTCATACCTAGAGGCAGTGTTTTTTGGTTATCTAGTAGGAAAACAGATAATGGGCTTGATTCTCTAACTGTTAGCACGCCTATGATAAACAGTTAGCACGCAAAGTGCCGTGAGCGCATCTTTGCGTGCGCGAAGTTTAACACCAGCGCGGTAACTACCGATTGCGTGCGATAATGCAGACTTTTGCGCCGTTATCGCAAAGTCCGCGGTATCGCACGCAAAGATGCGCGCATGGCACTTTGCATGCTAACTGTTTAGCACGGGCGTGCTAACAGTTAGAACTCTTTAGAGAATCAAGCCCAAGGTGTGATAAGATAGATCATGCGATAAAAAATAGTTAAGGTAAGATAATTCTTACGATTTTTGTGAAACAACTTTAATGTCCTACCTGGATTAGAAAAGGCAGTGTAGTAAATGGAGTAGAAACAATAAATGATTTATGAATAGCTGACAATAGCATACATTTGTATTGTACGGCGCTCTCCACAACAACTTGAGTGATGGGCACCCATCCGATAGGAAGCTAGCAAGGGCATTGAAAGGAGCAGTCAACGTTTGGTGGGCGTAGCCCCTAATGAGTCCAGGGTGAGAATGAAATGTGTAGGGTGCAGCTTAGTGATGTATGCTCGTATGCTAGCCGATTGAGACAGTACCAGCTGGTGACTGTAAGCTAGTGCGAAAGCAGAGGAAGCCTGCGCACGTGAGTGGAAGACGGGAGCTGCACAATGGGACGCCGGGCCAAGCCCCAGACACCCTTGGTGGAGTGGAGAGTGCTATAGGACTTATGTGACATGCCTGAATTTATCCAGAATGTGTAAGTGGAAAATTATCTTGCGCAGTAGCTGATTGTAAAAATGTTTTATGCTATGTCTCTGTTTGATTTTATTTAACATTGTGGAGCCTTGTTGGAGGAGAAGTGGATTTTAAAGAAAAGTCGATTAAGGATCCTGGCTTTGTAATCTGGTGCGGGAGTGACAGTGTGGTTTTGATCACTATCACGGATTGCGCTGGAAGAGAGTGTTTGTGCCATTTAAAAGAACTGTATGCAACAGTACTACCCTATGTGCAAGTTTGTGTTTTGATAGATCGCAGGAGTAGATGACAAAGAGAATTAATCCATTGCTATGTGAATGACCCACCTGAAAGCTGGGGTGGTCTACATTCAGTGAGCGTCAGTTATTTAGGGGAAACATGCAGCTCACCATCACTCAGTGACATTCATATCTGCACTTTCACGGGGACAGTGGGAGTGGTATCTGCTAGAGACTCACCGCCATTAAACAGTATTACCCTATGTCCAATTACTTCTTGTTACAGAATCTGAATAGGAAAGCGCAGCAGTTTACTCTTGTCTATTGGAACTTCATTGGGACACCTGCAGCAAACCCATTTCAGATATCGCTTGAGAAATGACTTTGGTACTTTTGACTGTGGCGCAGTGCAACCATCTTGATAGCGTAGTAAATGATTGGATGTATAAATAATCTGTTATTATTTTTTTTCTTATTATGTTGATGAATTTATATAGTGCTGACATTTTGTGCAGCGATTTACAGAGTCGAATGAATAATTCATATCACTACCTATCCCTCAAACTGGCAGCTCAATATGAGTTGTTTTCCAGAATGGTTTAATATGTTTACAGTACAATATGTTATGTATCAAATCTACATTTTACCATGTTACATTATAGTAATGCAATTAGGTACCTGCATTGCATGCCTATGCCCCTGACTGGGATATGTATGCTGTATGGTAAAATGTAATATATATATATATATATATATATACATATATACATACTGTATACTTATTTATTTTTTTAAAGAAAGCAATTATGGTGTATAAAGTGACCCTGTACTGAGTGAGATGTGAAGGCTGCAATATATATTGTCAATTACCTTGCTGTTTTGCTGATTTTGTGCTTCAATACTAGAAATGCTATTATTTGTTTAGTTGTTACTCTTGTTACACTTAAAGTGTACCTAAGGTGACATGTGACATGATGAGATGTGTATGTACAGTGCCCAACATATTGATAACTAGGCTGTGGGCCTTTTTTCTGTCTGAAAGTGTTAACATTCAAATAAAATATATTTCCAGTCAGGAGCCAGTCGGATTACTCCTCTCTAAAAATGAATTAAAGCCATAACACTTTTGCCTGGCAGAGAACACCCACTGTGTGCAGAGGATAGATAAGAAAGGTCAATAGTTCATACATGTTAGCTATGGAACACTTGATAGACTGTTTTATTGAGCAGAGACAATAAAACATTAAATGTACTTTTTAAGTTTTAAAACAACACAGGGGCGTAACTAGACATCACTGGGCCCCCTGCAAAACTTTGAATGCCCCCCCCCCCCTCCCACCTCCCTTGCTTTCTGTACATGAAAACTGAGGACCAGTGTGTTTTTGCCCATGCAGATAAAAACACTTAGACTTAAAGGAAATGTCAGAAAGTCTATGCTACCCTTAGATCTACTTACCCTGGGCTTCCTCCAGCCCCTTGCAGCCGACAAGTCCCTCCTCGCAGCTCTGCTCCCAGTACATACATACACACACAGCTGTATTATTTTACTACATGAGAGCACATGCTATATGGAGGAACAACAATGAGCCAGGTGATACCCTCTGAGGAAGGGAACCCCCAGGGTATACCATTCATGTTGTAACTGCACAATTGTTTGACTGTATCCCTTGCTACCTTACCACTTGTATGTACTGCATTCATGTTTAAAACTGTGCTTGTGTTTTTTCATTGCTGCTCTTAAAGGGATACTGCTTGTGCAGCCATTTACTTCATGTTTCTCTGACATATACCATTATGCTGTATTTCTTTTGACCGGTTTGGTCTCTTTTTGCCAATACACTTATGTTATTTTGCATAGTGCATTATTTGCACTTGTTTGTATATAATCAGCTTTTGTGTTTACAATATAATTTTGATGAATCTCATGCTGGTGTACGAGTCTTTTTGTATATCTATGAGGAACAACAATGACATGTTGAACATAAGATATAGTAGTCATTCAGAATGTCACTGATTGATACTGTTATTACAGGATCTTGGACTCAGTATGAGACAACAAGCTCTCAATGAGACAGCGACAGTCAGACATCAATCTTACCCACTCCATTGTGTTGCAAAAGTAATCAGACACCATAAGGTTATTCGCCTGTGTGTGATAAGAATCTAGGAATCTCTTCGGAGTGATTGCTGAATAAGGGACAGTCTACAACTTTTTTTCAAAATGTGACTCCTTTGTTTCTAAGGCTGTACATGAAGTCATTAGAACTTTGCTGCAATGTGAGATAGATTTTGGTTACGAACCCTAGGGAGCAGGGACAGTGTACAAGTGCCAAAGTGTGTATGATTCCTTATCTGTGTGGTGGACACATGCAGTCAATATAACAATGGTGCGAGAGCAGAATTCGTTTTTTCTCTCCATGCTCCTAGTTGTCAGTCTCTCAAAATTTCCCCCCCACGAGCCCCCTGTGGCTTCTGGGCCCCCCTGTGGAGGCATCCCTTGCAGGTTCTATTGTTAAGCCCCTTAAACAAAACATTTTAACATAAAATAAATCAAAAAGTCATTTGTAGGATAAGGTACAATTGTTCATCTTATTACTTTATTTTTCTCTCAGGTTCACTGTAAATCATTTAAGAGCTTCACTCATTTAGGGTGCGCTCAGTAGGCCACCCTAGAGAGTAATTGTTTGTTCTCCTTGCTGGTCAGGCACTGGCTTCAACCAGGATTCAAACCCTAGTCATTTATGTCAAAGGTACCCTCCATGACAAGCGTACTATCAAGCTACTGGCCCAGAACAAGGATGCTTGCCAGGTGCACTGGCTAATTACACTAGCTACATGCTAATACAAATTCCATCCAGATAGAGCCTTGGCTGGCAAGGTCTGGCAATTAATTAACATTAGATTTAATGTGAATTAAAAAAATCTAAGACAGTTGATAAAAACATTTTCTCATTGCTATACTGTCAATTCTCATCTAAGGACACCTAAATGCATTGTTATCCTCAGAGGTCTTCTATCAATGACTAAAGCCTGGAACCCACTAGCAGTACATTACTAAGCCATTTCTAAGCACTTGTGATTTGAAAAGCTCTTGCTAATGTAATGCTATGGGTGTGATCCCATTTGAGCAATGAGCTTTTCTAAAAAAAAACCATAGCATTGCATTAGCAAGAGCATTTCAAATCACCAGCACTTAGAAAAGGCTGCTATTGGATTTGAACCCTGAAGCCCCATAATGACTGTCTTCCTCACCAATACTGTAAGGCAGCATACACATCATTAACCACTTTACCCCCGCCCGTACGGATTTCTCCGTCCCTTTTTCCATCCTTTAACCCCCAGGGACGGAGAAATCCGTACTTTGCGCACTCCCGCCGCTGCCCGTGCTCCCGCTCGTAAACACGCCGCCCGCCGCTAGTAAACACGCCGCTGCCCGCTCGCCCGGAGATCAATGAACGGGAAAATCCATTCCCGTTCGTTGATCTAAGCCACACAATGATCCGCTGCTCTCCTATGGGCAGCGCGATCATTGTGAGAAAAAACAAACACTCACAGCCTCCTTGTACTTCCTGCGAGCGTCCGGAACAAAATGTTACTGTTGCCATCTTGTGGCCAAACAGTAAAACTACACCCTTAGCATTTTTTACATAGAAATAAATTAGTTTTACACTAAAAATTAACTCATTACCTCCCACACTCCCCATTTTTTTTTTGTAATTAAAAAAAAATTAAAAAATTTACAATTAAAAAAAATACATAAATAGTTACCTTAGGGACTGAACTTTTTAAATATTTACGTCAAGAGGGTATAACACTGTTACTTTATAAACTATGGGCTTGTAATTAGGGATGGACGCAAAACTGAAAAAAATGCACCTTTATTTCCAAATAAAATATTGGCACCAAACATTGTGATAGGGACATAATTTAAACGGTTTTATAACCGGGACAAAAGGGCACATACATTTCATGGGTTTTAATTACAGTAGCATGCATTATTTAAAAACTATAATGGCTGGAAACTGAAAAATAATTAATTTTTTTCCCACATTTTTCCTATTTTCCCATTAAAACACATTTAGATTAAAATAATTCTTGACATAATGTCCCACCTAAAGAAAGCCTAATTGGTGGCAGAAAAAAACAAGATATAGTTCATTTCATTGTGATAAGTTATGATAAAGTTATAGATGAATGAATGGAAGGAGCGCTGAAAGGTGAAAATTGCTCTGGTGGTCAGGGGGTAAAACCCCTCAGTGGCGAAGTGGTTAAATCTCCTGCCGAGGCTCCTCATTGGTTCATTCATCCTTCCTTAGGAGGATTCTCATTGGTCAGGGTATCAAGAGAAGTCCCTGCTGTGGCTCTTTTTTATCTCTGCTCTTCTTTCTCAGTAATGTAGATCCTGGGATCCCTAGTAAAATGTTTATGAATCTTCCAACTTCAGTCTCCTACTTTCTTATCAATCTTTTGAACTAACCAATCAGAATTCTCAGCAGAAAGGATCCTGGTTGGTTAGCTAAATAGCCCAATATGCAATTTGTGGTGGCAGATTCAAAGATGCATCTTTGAATCGTATGCTGGGGCTTCTCATTGGTACACTGATCTGACCAATTAGAATCCTTCTAGGAAAGAATTCTTATTGTTCCAGAAAAATGGACCAATGGAGAGCCCCAACAGGAGATTTAAAAATGTTAATGCTAGGGCTCATTTAAGCATTGGGGCTCAAAGCTATCAGATGCAATTGCTAGGGCAACGGCTGTTGCCTAGCAATGTAACTGTACAGCATTGGGGTCTGCAAACTGTGCACCGTAGTGATCGCATCCAGTTGCTACAGACGGGTGATAATGGTAACCTACAGGCTCAGCTCGTTATGAAATATAGCATGTATGGTATGATTTTAATTCTGGACAGGCCAAATAATATATTTTGAATTGTTTTATAATTGTGCTGGTGTCATGTACAAATTAGGAAGGGTGTAATATATATAAAAATGTGTAGTTTCTGCATGTACGCCTATCTTACCCCTGTAAAATGCCTTTACAATTAAAACAATTATTGGAAAATATGTTCAACCTCCCCCCAATTTTGCATGCGGGGGGGGGGGGTCAGGCAGCCGGATCCCCACAGTGGCTAGCTGGGCATCGTGTCCCCTGTGTGGCCAGGTGTCCCCCCCCCTGTATGAAGCAGCCTTTATTCACCTCCCAGGCTCCAGCAATGACCCGCTGTGGATCCCTCCACTCTGGATGGCATCCCCGCTCATACTGACGCTAAGTTCCGTGTCGTGGCTTGATGACATCATCAAGCCGGGACCCGGCACTTATGTCAGAGCAAACAGGGATGCCGGCCAGAGTGGAGGGCACCACATCAGTAACAGAGATCACTACGATCCACCAGTGATTGATCGTAGTGATCACGTGAGCAGGAGCCATACGCGATGGCTCCTGGTCAGTGAGGGGAGATGTCAGCTGTCATATAACAGCTTAATCTCCCCTCTCGGGTGCGCACGATCACGTCAGGAGTGGAAACAGTGGGTGGCATAAATTCTCTGCATAAGCCTAGAACAGCTACAAGTGCGGCATAAGATTTGGCGGTCCTCAAATGGTTAAAGGGTAAAAACCCAGGAATATGAAGTGGTCAATGAAGAGTTGTCTCTAACCTGAAACAAGAAGGGTTGCCAATAGAACCCTATGCAGAGAAAGAGGAAAGGACATCAAGATGTGTTGAGAGACTGCCAAAGACAAATGGTAGATGACCCATCCCTATAAACAGACATGTCCGTGGCCGAAATAAATATAGCCAGAAGTCAGCCAAGGTAGGAATTGGTTGGACATTTCTCAATTTGGTTGATTTAGATGTAACATTCCAACATTGGCTGGTAAATTGCTATTTTCGGGGTTTCATGGGAGGGTGGTTAGTGTTAGGCACAGGAGAGGGCAAGTCAATGTTAGGCAGAGGAGTGGGGATGTTAGTGAGTGTTAGGCACAGAAATGGTTGAGATTAATGTTACGCAAAGGAGAGGGAGAGGTTAATGTTAGGAATTAGCCTGCAGGTCACCCATTTGGAAGAAAACACTTTTTTGTCACCTCACCGGCCAAGGTACAATGTATACTCTTACATCTGACCTTGGCCACATCCCTCAGTTACTTCCTACATTGGCTGGCCAATTAAAGAACTAACCACACTTCCGGCTTTGGCTGTAACATATTTCTGCATCTTCATTGATTTTTGGTTTATTGGCTATAGAAAGCTTTTGGGAATATTTCTATACAGCTATCGTGGGTCTACTGGTGAGGCTGAAAGTTAGACTACATCATCAGTAAGACATGAAAGGACCAGTCTATAAGTCATTGTCTATTCCATACATGGGAATGGCACATGTTCTTTATCATTTTACTTTGTGGATATTTTATTTTCGTCATGGTTTTATTTGATCTGGAAATCCAGCAGAAAAGCAGTGAAAAAGCACCACGTGCGGCACAATAACACTTTGGTTTAGTGAAAAGTTTGCGCTGTTGGAAAGACTAACGGTGTCTTATGATTTAGTGTTACAAGTCCTACAATAACAATGCCATTTGTCATTAGCCATTTATTTCTGTATCTTCACTTTACTGGATGTGATCCAACAATGCAGCTACATCGTACTCAGCACATAAAGAGCTTATACTGAGAGGAAAAGCATTGTACGTGATTTAATACTGTGGACAGCTTGGTGGCTATCACTAACAATGGATTGATTTGCACAAACTCTGTTTCACATCAGAACTCACTAATCTGATTTAAAAACACAGAAAATCATGTGGAGCAGCAGGTGATTGCTTTTATGAATGGATTGATTCTATTATCTAGAAATAGAAGCCATAACTCTCCTGATGTTCACTTCTGAATACTGCTCATTCAAAATCCTAAATAATGAGTTTATTTAAAAATAAAGTTTGACTTTTCTAGTTAACGTACTTGTGCAATATTAAAGCCAGGGCCGGTTCTAGCCTGTTTGCTGCCCGAGGGGGCAAACTCATGATGTACCCCCTCCCCATTTTGGAATGATCTCATGGGGGGGGGGTCATTATAATCCTGGGACAAGGAATGGCACTGCTGGGGGGCATGGCTGTATGGCTGTACTATTACTGGCATCATGTTACTATTATGGAGATGTCTACACCAGGGGTACATGATAATTGCTAATTAGTGAAGGACAGGGTCTTCACTGTGGCCAAATTTGTTTTCGGTTTAAAGCGGCTGCATTTCATTTGTTATATGGAGGAGGGAGTCATGGTGGCTGTGACTGAATGTCTCCTATGACCCCTGTCAGACAGGGATTCTGGCTGTAGAGGTTACCATGATGTGGGAGAACAGGGCAATTGGACACAGAAGGGACCCCAAACAATTGCTTGGGTGCTATATTATTTGAAGTTTTGCTTTTGTGTTAGATAGAGCAAATGCAGTTACTGTGACAAACATGATATAAAAGCAGTAGCAGTAAAAAATATGTGAACCTTTTGGAATTGTATGGGTTTCTACACAAATTGGTCAGAAAATGTAATCTGATCTTCATCTAAGTCACAACAATAGACAATCACAGTCTGCTTAATAGAGATGGCCCGAACCTCCGATTTTTGGTTTGCGAATTTCCGCCAAAAGTTTGGTTCGTGCGAACTTTTGCGAACAGCAATAGACTTCAATGGGGAGGCGAACTTTGAAAAATAGAAACACTTATGCTGGCCACAAAAGTGATGGAAAAGATGTTTCAATCTTTTATGGAGGGCAAGTCTGCCATTGTGAGTGACCACTGGCAATGGCCTGGGAATCCTAGTTTGATTCCAGTCCAGAGTGGGAGCCTAAGAAATGGCTACCACCACCACACATCCAAGGAAGGCAGCAGGCACGCTGTGGGCAAAGGAGCAGGAATGGCTACCACACATCCAAGGAAGGCAGAAGGCATGGCATGCACGTCCCGAGGTAGTGACCAAAAGGAGGACTTTCGAGGCCCTGCTGTAGATGACACTGATAGACTGTACTACCTATAACGAGAATCTGTTATGGAGGGCAAGTCTGCCATCCATTCAAGTGAAAGGTATGCACTGACTTGACTAATACAATGTGCAGTCACACAGGTGCAGTTAACAGGTATGCACGGAGTGGTATATTACACTGCGTGCACTCACGTAGGTATGTGGGTGCACTGAACACAACAGCGCATTTTTATTCAAGCATTGTGAGTGCAATTTTATATTATTTTTACTTGGAATAAACGGTATCAAGCTATGCAAGCATTTGTCTGAGTTTAAGGTGCTGTGGGACTACATGTACTGTAGAAGGGGATCTAATCTGCTGAACAAACGCTTATGCTGGTCGCACTGGGTCAGCCACACTATTTGGTAAGAGGTTAGTGTATCGCTATGGGAGCGCCTGCATGTGAAGAAGTTTAAGGTGCAGGGTCACGCTATATGAGGTTGTGTGTGATGAGCACTTTGTGGTGAGAAATCATAAACATACTACGCCATAGAGATTCTTTTCCCTTTCATGCACGGTTGGAACACGGTTGGAGATACAGGAGGATTGGGTGAGATTTACTGGCTGGGCCACACATGCTGATTGCCAACTGTTATGATTGGCACTAGAGTTTGGAGAGCGTAATCATTTTCTCAATAAGAATAATACTTGCTGGTGCAATAAGAACACAAGAATTTGCGATTTTAAGACTTTTTGGGATTTAGGACTTGTAAACCAGGACTTTTGTGTTTGGATTTTTATGAAGAATGTGTCTATGGGAATGTATGCTGAATCATTTACTCCCAAGTAGGAATTAATAGGGCCCCTCTGAAACAGTGCCATAAGGTTGCATTCCTGTTCTGGGACTTGAGCACTAGGTCATCAGACAACTGTTTATTGATGGACTTAATCACTCACTAATCACTGTGTTATATATTGAAGCTAGGTGTGGGGATTGATGTAGTAGGACTTTCTGCAATTGATGGTTGAATTTTAGGTCTAGTGCTTCAGGTCCTTTGAGATACTTTTTTGTACTTTTGTGAATTTTGTATTTTGTTAGATATGTGAGTGTGGGAATTTATGCAAATTGATATACGAGATAT
Source organism: Hyperolius riggenbachi (assembly GCF_040937935.1). Taxonomy (NCBI): domain Eukaryota; kingdom Metazoa; phylum Chordata; class Amphibia; order Anura; family Hyperoliidae; genus Hyperolius; species Hyperolius riggenbachi. Next base: position 508,922,823 of record NC_090646.1, on the reverse strand, counting down.
CCATATAGATAAGTCCTGAAGTGTGCTGATATCACTGCAATATAATACAAATTCCATTAAGGGTATACACCCCTTGCTGATTAGAGCGCACCAGGCATAAAATGTTGTCATACAATTTTTTGAGGAGCGCACTTTCTACCCCATTTCCCTTTCACTGAACACAACAGGTAGGTATATGCAGTGATGAGGTGGGTGCACTGAACACAACAGGTAGGTATATGCAGTGATGGGTATTACAATGTGCACCTGTCACACACAGACAGGTAGCGGACAGGCACAGTGACACTGTGTGCGCTCAACTCACGTAGGTAGGTGGGTGCACTGTGAACAACGGGTAGGTAGGTATATGCAGTAATGGGTATTACAATGTGCACCTGTCACACACAGACAGGTAGCGGACAGGCACAGTGACACTGTGTGCGCTCAGCTCACGTAGGTAGGTGGGTGCACTGTGAACAACAGGTAGGTAGGTATATGCAGTAATGGGTATTACAATGTGCACCTGTCACACACAGACAGGTAGCGGACAGGCACAGTGACACTGCATGCGCTCAACTCACGTAGTTAGGTGGGTGCACTGTGAACAACAGGTAGGTAGGTATATACAGTAATGGGTATTACAATGTGCACCTGTCACACACAGACAGGTAGCGGACAGGCACAGTGACACTGCGTGTGCTTACGTAGGTGGGTGGGTGCAAAGTGAACAACAGGTAGGTATAGGCAGTGATGGGTAATGTGCGCCTGTCACACACGCAGGTAGTCACTGAATGTGCTTGGCCTGGCAGTGGCACACACAGTATGAATTATCAAGGCTGTCTATGCAACACAAGTGTCAGTGGGACACACAGAAAAAAAAATAGATCATAGGAACAAGATTAGCTCTCAAAAGAGCTGTCGAGGGGTGCTATTTTAGCAATAAGAATCAGCAAGGAGCAAGCTAAGAAGCCTACAAGAGCCTAACTAATCTTTCCCTATGAGAGAGTCTGCAGCAGCTGTCCCTTCTCTATTTACTGCAGGGACATGAGTGAGTAAAATGGCCAGCGATGCCTCCCTTTTATAAGGGGGGGAGTAGCTCCAGGAGGGAGGGTAGCCTGATTAGCTACAAGGTGCCTGCTGACTGTGTTGTAGAGGGTCAAAGTTGACTTTAATGGTGCACTATGGGGGCGAATCGAACTTCCGGTAAAGTTTGCGGTTCTCCGCGATTGCAAACCCCCGGAAGTTCGCCTGGAACCATTCGCCGGCAAACCGTTTGGGCCGTCTCTACTGCTTAAACTAATACCACACAAATAATTAAAAGTGTCCATGTTTTTTATTGAACACACAATGTAAACATTCACAGTGCAGGTGGAAAATGTATGTGAACCCTTGGATTTCATAACTGGTTGAACCTCAATTGGCAGCAATAACTTCAATCAAACATTTCCTGTAGTTGCAGATCAGATTTGCACAACATTCAGGAGTAATTTTTGACCATTCCAATTCAGTTCAGCATTATTCTTGGGATGTCTTGTGTAATTTGCTTTCTTGCGGTCATGCCACAACATCTCAATTGGGTTGAGGTCAGGATTCCTCCAGAAGGCGTATTTTCTTCTGTTTGAACCATTCTGTTGTTGATTTACTTCTGTGCTTTGAGCCGTTGTCCTGTTGCTAACGCCCATCTTCTGCTGAGCTTCAGATGGTGCACAGATGGCCTTAAAGGGAACCTTAACTGCTGCGGAAAAATAAATTCACTTACCTGAGGGCTTTCCCAAGCCTCCTGCAGCCGTCCTGTGCCCGCGCCGGTCCTTCGGTGCCCTCCGGTCTCCCTCCGCCGCTGAGTTTCGATTTCGGACGACTGCCAGTCGTCCTGGGGCCTCTTCCGCATTCCTTGTCGTAAACTGCAGTAAAGCGCGTCCGCATGACGCCAAACGCGTCATCGCATGACGCCAAACGCGTCATGCGGACGCGCTTTACTGCAGTTTACGACCAGGAATGCGGAAGAGGCCCCAGGACGACTGGCAGTCGTCCGAAATCGAAACTTAGCGGCGGAGGGAGACCGGAGGGCACCGAAGGACCGGCGCGGGCACAGGACGGCTGCAGGAGGCTTGGGAAAGCCCCCAGGTAAGTGAATTTATTTTTCCGCAGCAGTTAAGGTTCCCTTTAAAGAAGAACTCCAGTGAAAATAATGTAATAATGCTCATTGTAAAGTCTTTCCTCTCCCTGATTTACATTCAGACATTTATTACATGGTGGCATTTTTACTGCTGGCAGGTGGTGTCACTGGAAGGAGATGCTGCTTGCTTTTTTGGTAGTTGAAAATAGCTGTTATTTCCCACAATGCAACAAGGCTCAGCCAGTGTGATGTCAGGATCTCAGAGCTGTGAGGCGCTGACATCACATGTGGGAGGGATTTCACCACAAAATCAGCCATATAGAGCCCCCTGATGATCCCTTCGAGAAAAGGAATAGATTTCTCATGGGAAAGGGGGTATCAGCTATTGATTGGGATGAAGTTCAATTCTTGGTTATGGTTTCTGTTTAAGTTCTCCTGCAAGATATCTTGATAAACTTAGGAATTAATTTTTCTTTCGATGATAGAAATCCGTACAGGGCCTGACGCAGCAAAGCAGACCCAGACCATGATGCCCCCACCACCATACTTAACAGATGGGATGAGGTTTTGATGTTGGTGTGCTGTGCCTCGTTTTTTCCACATATAGGGCTTGATTCACAAAAGCATGATAAATCAGTTGTCATGCCTAAAAGCTTTGCACATGCTAACCAGGGTGCTAAGTAGTTAGCATGTGCAAACTACATAGGCCCATAGTTAGCATATGCAAACTACTTAGCATCCTAGTTAGCACGTGCAAACTACTTACACCCTAGCTAGCATGTGCAAAGCATATTAGCACATGCAAAGTGGCTTTTCACTGGTGTGATAACACTTTGCCCGCTTTAGTGAATCAAGCCCATAGTGTTGCGTGTATCTTTCAAACAACTCAAGGTTAGTTTCATCTGTGCACAGAATATTTTGCCAATACTGCTGTTGAACATCCAGGTGCTCTTTTGCAAACTTTAAACATGCAGCAATGTTTTTTTGGACAGCAATGGCTTCCTCTGTAATATACTCCCATGTACTCCATTCTTGTTTAGTGTTTTACGTATTATAGATTCGCTAACAGGAATGTTAGCATATGCCAGAGACTTTTGTAAGTGTTTAGCTGACACTCTAGGATTCTTCTTCCCCATTGAGCCTTCTGTCTGTGTTCTTGCAGTCATCTTTACAGGGCGGCCACTACTAGGGAGAGTAGCAGCAGTGCTAAACTTTCTCCATGCCTTACCGTGGATTGATGAACAGCAAGGCATTTTGGAGATACTTTTATAACCCTTTCCAGCTTCATGCAAGTCAACAATTCTTAATCGTAGGTCTTCTGAGAGCTCTTTTGTGCGAGGCATCATTCACATCAAGCAATGCTTCCTTGGAAAAGGACAGGGCAGCTAAAACCAATACCTCCAATCTCATCTCATTGATTGGACTCCAGCTGGCTGACACCTCACTCCAATTAGCTCTTGGAGATGTAATTAGTCTAGGTGTTCACATACTTTTTCCACCTGCATTGTGAATGTTTACATGGTGTGTTCAATAAAAACATGGAAACATTTAATGCTATGTGGGGTATTAGTTTAAGCAGAATGTGATTGTCTATTGTTGTGACTTAGATGAAGATCAGAGCACATTTTATGACCAATTTGTGCAGAAATCCATATAATTTCAAAGGGTTCACATACTTTTTATTGCTACTGTAAATATAAAGGTGGTCCCTTATTTACAAACAGGCTACATTAAGGTGTAATCCACACAATGCACTGCAGGGACAACAGCTCCTCAGGTATACAAAACCTGGCTACAGGCCAGTGCCAAGTCTCAAGCCGGATTGCTCACACAGCCATGGAAATGTCCACACAAGTAAAGTGAGAGCACACTTCTGGCTGCAAATCAATGGATGTGTATTGAGGAACAAGTACACTACATGTTATGGATCGAAATCCTTCATCAGGTGTTAAACGTTTAGCACCTGATGAAGGATTTTGATCCGTAGCATGTAGTGTACTTGTTCCTCAACACATAGCAATTTATTTGCAGTCAGTAGTGTGCCCTCTCTTTATATTAAGGTGTAAGTTGAATTTGTGTTATACATATGGGAACATGTATGATCATTTGTAACGCTAGTCCCTTGTAAGTAGGGGGACTGCCTGTACTGATTTTATGACAGCTGAGCCTGGATTTCAGCTTTTAAACAGTTTATCTTTTTATCCACTTACATGATGTTTAACCTATATTGCTTCTTTTTTGAATGAGGTGACATTTAGAGCTGTTGTAAAAGCATGCCAAGCACAGTTTAATGTGTTTCCTGTTGTTTTCATTACAATAATGTCATCATATACTGTACAGTGTATGTTTGTTTTCTTGATCTGTGTCAGCTGTATGGAAAATCATCAGATGCCATTTCATGCTGTTTAGAATGTTTGTAAATATTGGAGATGAGCCTCAGATTTCACATCTTTTTCCAAGTTGTGCAGCATTTAGATTAATTATGCTTTTCTGTAATTACACTCCACATGTCTGTGTAGCAAGTGTGCTTCAGAATATAATGACTTGAGATCACTTCTCGGCAGGCAGCAATAAGCAATTTGAAGCTGTAATTGGCCTGAAGTAAACATGTGTGTGCAGTATTTTACATGGGCATTGGTTGATGGAGAAGTCTACATTTTGATACATGAGTAAAACACATTGCTATATATAAAAAAACGACATATATGGTAGCTGAGGTTTTGCATTGCCAGTTCAATTGAGTGAAAACAACACTCCAACATGTTGCAAAACAAAGAAAAGTGTAGCTTTGGAAAGAGAATGACACGTTCCACCTAAACTTTACTCCATCATAGATTTGTGATGGTCTGTGGTTACTGTCACAGGAGCCCTAGTGGTCGGAACGCAATTTGCCTTCCAATCAGTTTCAGCACACAGACCATGCAAACTGTGGTCGCAATCGGTGCACGGAAATTGACGGAATTTGGGCAGCAGCCCGACTAGAAGGGAGCTGTGAGGTATGGTAATTACAACTTACACACTATTTCAGGGTATATCTGCCACCACCACTGGTATGGGCCAGTGGTCCCTACCGACTGACTGACTGCTCCTGCAAATAAAACGGTAAAAAACCGCTGTATTCTGTCTAGATATCAATAATAGTAGCGACTCCTCAGAGACCTGAGTTCAGTTTCTGTGTATGGCTGTATAGCAGGTGTAGCGGAACAGTAAACGACTTTGATAAAGTCTTTATTTATGTGCAATATAAATAATTAATATATACAGAAAATTATTAAAATCAACAATTATTGAAACATTAATAGCCAGTATGAAATAAAAAGGGAGAAAATACTTAGGATTTGGGGAAAGATGTCCTCTTGTGGGAAAAAACTTGTAGAGTTCCTTTTGTTTCAGTTCAAAGTTCAGAGTTCAGACCAGGTGGATGCCAGCATATCCTCAAGCTGGCACAGATGTGATCAATATGGTGTTTCAAGGTGGAGGACACTGAGTTTGGCTCCTCTGCCACACTTATGCCCCTGATCCAGTAGGAGGGAGTGGGGGCGGGAGCCACACACCCCCTTAGAATATGAGATGAGTCCTTCCCTTGTCCTGGGGACCAGAAATCATATCTAACCATATATGGGCTCTATCTCACAGAACCATACAGGTCAGGGCAGATTTACTAACATTTTCAGGTCTGTCTCGATTTACCCAGCAGCCTGATACCAAACATTAGGGGTGGGACCCCTATGGTATCATCAGGGCACTTTTGAACTGCCTAGCTGGCAGTCTTTACCTCAGAATATTCTGAAACTTTCTCAGAACCAGCGCCAGACAGGGCCCATCATGCTCTGTTAGTTTGGAGGGTCTGCCAGCCTGGCAATACAGAAAATATGACACATATAGCAGTTTATGGAATATGATATACATCTGGGATTTACAGCAGGTCATTCCTAAGTGAAGGCTCTTTTGAAGCTTGGTGCAGCAAGCTACGTGTCAGCTCCCCTGCTGGGATTGTAGCCAGAGTGTCTGACTTTTCCCAACTAAATTGGATCTGTCTTGCTGCTTATCAGCTCCATCTGATGGATGGGCCATCAGCACAGCTTGATGCCGGGGACAGCTGCAGCAGGCTCCTGCCTTTTGGGGGGAAGGAGGGAAAGAACTGCCCACTTCTACTCAGACAAAGTCTCCTCCATACGATCTGCCATTCAATTCACAGCCCCAGAAACCCATGCAGAGCCATATAACAGGTGCAAAAATAGCCTACCACCATGGTCTGATTTTAAGGTAATCACTGAAAAAGACATCTTGGATATCCTCTCAAACCTTCGCCAGACTACCTGTGATCTGGACCCTGGCCCCACTAAGTTCATGTTGAAATGCCCTAAACTATTTACACCGGCATTCCACAAAATAGTCAACGGCTCCTTACAAGAAGGGTGGTTTCCCTCTACTCTGAAAGAAGCAATTATCAGGCCTCTATTCAAGAAACCATCCTTAGACCCAGATGCTCTAAACAGCTACAGACCTGTCTCAAACCTCTCCTTTCTGGGAAAAGTTATTGAAAAGGCTGTCTACCTCCAACTTGAAGCCAGGCTCTCCAGAAACAACATCCTTGACCCTCTTCAATCTGGCTTCAGGAAATATCACAGCTGTGAAACAGCCCTCACCCAGATTTGCAATGATCTGCTCATTGCAAGAGACAAGGGTCAATGTTCCATTCTGATTTTGCTCGACCTCTCAGCGGCTTTTGACACAGTCGATCATGAAATCTTGCTCAACAGGCTACAAGAGTACTGTGGCATAGATGGCATTGTTCTCCGGTGGTTCAACTCCTTCCTGGCTGGCAGAACACAAAGGGTAGCCTTAGGGCCCTTCCTCTCCAACCCTGTACCGCTAAAATACGGTGTACCTCAGGGCGCAATTGTGAGGAAACGCGGAAAAGCCGCCGTCTCTCGAGGTGAGGCGGCTGTTTCCGCGTCCAGCATGGCGTCACAACGCGGAAAAAACGCCGCATGCCGCATGGGCAGTGCGGCGGAATCCGCATTGGTAACGGCGGAATCCACATCAGAGGCGACCCCCGCATTAGATACATTGCAAAACAGTACTGGTGTGGCTGGGACTGATAGTCCACCAAGATTAAGACTTACACGCGCGCGAGCACTGAGGCAGAATTTAAATAGCAGTTAGAAGGGTGTCGGCTGACCAGCTGGGTCAGCTGACAAATTCCACTGCTCCCATTGGACCAGCAATTAGGGAGGTCCTGGAAAGGTCCTAGAGTATATATACTGCTGGTTGTTCACTTGCTCCTTGTCTGGCGTTGCGTTCACATATGTGGGAGCACCCAGATCCGTAGTTAGATCCGTTAGTGTGCCGGGACCAGCTGGAGCTGTAATCCTACACTAAGCTAGATTCTGTTGATAGCTAAAGTACTAGTTTGATTGTGATTATCTGTTATGACTTTTGCCTGCCTTGACTATCCTCCTGAACTCTGATCTTACACCTCGATATTTCTGATACTCTGTTGCCGAACCCCGGCTCGTACTTTGACTCTGCTTCTGCCTCCTGATTTTGTACCCCGATATTTCTGATACCCCGTTGCTGAACCCTGCCTGTACTCTGACTCTGCCTTTGCCTCCTGATCCTGTACTTTATCTGTCCGTGTGTGTACGACCTGGCTTGTCCGACCTCGAGAACCGACCTTACCGTTAGAGGCGGTTCCTCGCTCTGTTAGCGATCCTTCCTCCTGAGGGTCACTTTCAGATATCCCTTCCTACTGTCAGTCTGACTCCTCCCATCTTGGAGAGCTCAGGTCTGCGGAAGGAATCTGTGCAGTACTCCTTACTGCATTGAGGCCTTGTCCTCTTAGTGTTACAGTTACACCAAACACTACACTCTATTCAGGTGATCAGAGGTTAGTTTGTATATCGGATTATCGGTGAGACTGCAGTTCACTTATAATCTGGTATATATCTGTATTTCCGGTGATACTGCAGATCACCGGTAATCAGATACTCTCTGCGCCCACCGATCGTTACAGAACGCCAGACCAAAAAACAAAATGGACGCAAACACTGGTCGTCTGGGTATGCTTGCCACTTCGGTGGATAACCTCCATCAAGCACTGGGCCAGCACAAAGCTTTGATTGATGCCCTTTCAGGCTCTGTGCAAACCCTCCAGACGTCAGTTGATTCAGTGCGATCCCCTCCTAGTGATGACATACGTATGCCTGTACCTGATAAATTTTCCGGCCACAAGTCTGACTTCCGGAATTTCAAGAGTAGAGTGTTGTCATACTTCGAGTTAAGACCCCGATCCTCGGGGACTGAGACCCAACGGGTCATTTTCATTAAAACACTGTTAACTGGTGATTCCCAGTCCTGGGCATACAACCTGTCCCCCACTAATTTAGCTCTGACCTCAGTCGAGGAATTTTTTAAGGCTATGGCCGTAATATACGACGACCCTGACCTTGCGGCAACTTCAGAGCGGAAGCTCAAACTTTTGCGGCAAGGCAGAGGGTCGGTCGAGGATTACGCAGCAGAATTTCGTAGGTGGTCTGTTACCGCCAGATTCGACAATTTTGCTCTGATGGATTATTTTCTATCTGGGTTGTCGGAGGAGGTCTCTGATTTGATGCTAACCTTACCCGAGCCCGCAACAGTCGATGAGGCCATATCATCAGCCATCAGAGTCGATCGTCGACTATGCCATCAGAGGCAGACTAGGGGCAGTCACCGGGTCAGGGTGACTTCGTATGTGGCACCTTCTGGTACACCCGCAGTAACGGCATCTCCACCGGTGTCACCCTCTCCAGCCTCACCACCACCCGAACCCATGCAAATTGGTCGATCAAGATTGACCCAGGTGGAACGTAGGCGGAGAATAACAGAACAACTGTGCCTGTATTGTGCAGAAGCAGGGCACAGGGTGCGAAACTGCCCTAACAAGTCGGGAAACGGGTCTGCCTAGGAGTAGTGGGGGGTGACACCCTAGGCACTTCATTCTCACCCCAAAAAGAGAAGAAGTTACTTCTCCCCTGTACTATTACGTGGGATGATAAGTCTGTGGACACTGAAGCTTTTATTGACTCTGGCTCAGCGGCCAATTTTATGAACCTTGAATTTGCTCGGGAGTTGGGTATTCCTCTCACTCCAGTAAGTCCCCCCATTCAGGTCACGGCAGTAGACGATTCCCCGCTGCAACGGGATCGTCCCCTGTCTCAGACTCCGCAGGTGAGGGTTACGATAGGGGTATTGCATGGGGAACAGCTACAGTTTTTCGTTTTGAACATGTCAACCTCCACTATTATCTTAGGCATGCCGTGGTTACAGGCCCACTCTCCACAAATCGACTGGGCCACGGGTCAGGTAACCAGATGGTCTGATCGTTGTCACCAACAGTGTCTAGGAAAGGTGACATTGGGTCAGACCAAGGTGTACGTGGAGGGTGTTCCCGAGGTGTATTCCGATTTTTCTGATGTCTTTTGTCCCAAGTCTGCTGATCAATTACCTCCTCATCGCCCATTCGATTGCCCCATTGATCTCCGTGCTGGTTGTATGCCCCCTAGGGGTCACCTGTATAACTTGTCCGGTCCCGAGAAGTTGGCCATGCAGGATTACATTCGTGACAACCTGGCCAAGGGGTTTATTCGGCCCTCTCGGTCACCTGCTGGGGCCGGTTTCTTTTTTGTTAAGAAAAAAGACGGGGGTCTTCGACCTTGTATCGACTACCGAGGTCTCAATAAAATCACGGTGAAAAATCGCTATCCGTTACCATTGATAGACGACTTATTCACGCAGGTCACTACTGCAAAGATCTTTTCTAAGTTAGATCTGAGGGGGGCATACAACCTAATCCGCATTAGAAGGGGTGATGAATGGAAGACGGCCTTTAACACACCCGACGGGCATTACGAATACTTGGTGATGCCCTTCGGGTTGTGCAATGCGCCCGCCGTCTTCCAGGAACTAATCAATGAGGTATTCCGGGAGGTATTGGGTAAATTCGTACTGGTATATCTCGATGATATATTAATTTATTCCAATAACCTCCCCGAACACAGGGTCCATGTGAAATTTGTCCTAAACAAATTAAGACAGAATAGACTCTATGCCAAGTTAGAAAAGTGTATTTTTGAGGTGACATCCGTCACGTTTCTGGGGTATGTGATTTCTACCTCAGGTCTGTCAATGGACCCTGCTAAAGTCACAGCTGTCCTAGAATGGCCGCAACCTGTGGGTCTGAAAGCCCTCCAGAGATTCCTGGGTTTTGCAAATTATTATAGGAGGTTTATAAAAGGGTACTCCACAATCATTGCACCCCTTACCAGTCTTACAAAAAAGGGGGCAGATACTACCCACTGGTCTCCGGAGGCTCAGAATGCATTTTCTAGTCTGAAAAAATTGTTTTGTTCCGCACCAATCCTGAGACATGTCGACACCGCTTATCCGTTCATTGTTGAGGTCGATGCCTCGGAGGTCGGGGTAGGGGCTGTGCTGTCTCAGCGATCAGGGTTACAGGGAAGACTACATCCCTGTGCGTACTTTTCCCGTAGGTTCTCTCCGGCGGAGAGAAACTACGATATAGACAACAGAGAGCTCCTGGCCATTAAATTGGCATTTGAGGAGTGGCGCCACTGGTTGGAGGGGGCAGAGCACATGATCACTGTTTACACCGACCACAAGAACTTGGAGTACATCGAGGGGGCTAAGAGGCTTAGTCCCCGTCAGGCCCGGTGGTCCTTGTTTTTTACGAGATTCAGGTTTATAATCACATACACTCCAGGTAGCAAAAACATCAAGGCAGATGCCCTCTCCAGGTGTTTCGAACCTGAGACAGCACAGCCCCCCACTCCTGAATCCATCATTCCGCAGAAACTGGTGTTAGCCGCCACGGAGTCTTGGGAAGAGTGGACAGAGATCTTGGGTCCCTTTCAGCAGGAGGTTCCTGAAGGGAAACCCAAAGGGGTCTTGTTCATACCACTACCATTCCGGTTACAGGTTCTGCAACTCTTTCACGCCCATAAGAATGCTGGTCATCCTGGAGCTGCCAGAACGCAGGATCTGATTGCCAGGTGTGCTTGGTGGCCTTCCTTGGCAACAGATTGCAAGGAGTATGTTAGGGAGTGTGCGGTGTGCGCCCAGAGTAAGCCCTCCCGGCTGGCACCTGTAGGAAGGTTGCAGCCTTTGCCCACCCCGAGTGAGCCATGGACCCACTTGTCCATGGATTTTGTGGGGGAATTGCCCAGGTCTGAAGGCATGTCGGTCATTTGGGTGGTAGTCGATCGGTTTAGCAAAATGGCCCATTTTGTGCCCCTGAAAGGACTCCCCTCGGCTCAAGAACTGGCTGAATTGTTTATCATTCACATCTTCCGGCTGCATGGCATTCCGGAAGACATCGTGTCTGATAGGGGAGTCCAGTTTGTGTCTGGATTCTGGAGGGCATTTTGCCACCAAATGGGCATGAAATTGTCTTTCTCGTCAGGCTACCACCCACAGACCAATGGGCAGACAGAACGCATTAACCAATCCCTGGAGCAATTCCTGAGATGCTACGTTGCTGAGGCGCAGAGTGACTGGGTGAAATTTTTGCCCTTCGCGGAATTCGCTCAAAATAATTTAAAGAATTCCTCGTCTGGGTTTTCCCCATTTCAGATTGTAACAGGGAGGTCACCCAAATTTTCCCCTTTTCCAGTTGTCTCGTCTCCATTTCCAGCACTGGAAGATTGGCAGAGATCACTCAGGGACAATTGGGGAATTGTTAAGGGGAATTTACAGAAGGCGTTCCAGAGTCAGAAGGGTCAAGCAGATAAGAGACGGTCCGTGGAATGGAAGTTTCGGCCAGGGGATCTAGTCTGGGTGTCCACGCGTCACTTGACCCTGAAGCAGCCATCTGCCAAACTGGGTCCCAGGTTTGTGGGCCCATTTTCCGTGACCAAGAAGATTAATAATGTTACTTATTCCATTGACCTTCCCACCAGCATGCGGGGGGTGAGGTCTTTCCACGTATCCCTTCTTAAACCAGCAGTCCAGGTGGGTCCCACTCCTCCTCCTCCCGTGTTGGTGGATGCCCAACCCGAGTACGAAGTGGAGAAGATCATAGATTCACGTACTGTACAGAACTCGGTACAGTACCTCGTACATTGGAAGGGGTACGGGATTGAGGAGAGGCAATGGGTACCTAGGAACCGCATGCATGCGGACGAGTTAGTGAAGGAATTTCATGCTGTACATCCCGAGAAACCTGGTGGGAGTTGTCCGGAGTCCACTCCTCGGGAGGGGGGTACTGTGAGGAAACGCGGAAAAGCCGCCGTCTCTCGAGGTGAGGCGGCTGTTTCCGCGTCCAGCATGGCGTCACAACGCGGAAAAAACGCCGCATGCCGCATGGGCAGTGCGGCGGAATCCGCATTGGTAACGGCGGAATCCACATCAGAGGCGACCCCCGCATTAGATACATTGCAAAACAGTACTGGTGTGGCTGGGACTGATAGTCCACCAAGATTCAGACTTACACGCGCACGAGCACTGAGGCAGAATTTAAATAGCAGTTAGAAGGGTGTCGGCTGACCAGCTGGGTCAGCTGACAAATTCCACTGCTCCCATTGGACCAGCAATTAGGGAGGTCCTGGAAAGGTCCTAGAGTATATATACTGCTGGTTGTTCACTTGCTCCTTGTCTGGCGTTGCGTTCACATATGTGGGAGCACCCAGATCCGTAGTTAGATCCGTTAGTGTGCCGGGACCAGCTGGAGCTGTAATCCTACACTAAGCTAGATTCTGTTGATAGCTAAAGTACTAGTTTGATTGTGATTATCTGTTATGACTTTTGCCTGCCTTGACTATCCTCCTGAACTCTGATCTTACACCTCGATATTTCTGATACTCTGTTGCCGAACCCCGGCTCGTACTTTGACTCTGCTTCTGCCTCCTGATTTTGTACCCCGATATTTCTGATACCCCGTTGCTGAACCCTGCCTGTACTCTGACTCTGCCTTTGCCTCCTGATCCTGTACTTTATCTGTCCGTGTGTGTACGACCTGGCTTGTCCGACCTCGAGAACCGACCTTACCGTTAGAGGCGGTTCCTCGCTCTGTTAGCGATCCTTCCTCCTGAGGGTCACTTTCAGATATCCCTTCCTACTGTCAGTCTGACTCCTCCCGTCTTGGAGAGCTCAGGTCTGCGGAAGGAATCTGTGCAGTACTCCTTACTGCATTGAGGCCTTGTCCTCTTAGTGTTACAGTTACACCAAACACTACACTCTATTCAGGTGATCAGAGGTTAGTTTGTATATCGGATTATCGGTGAGACTGCAGTTCACTTATAATCTGGTATATATCTGTATTTCCGGTGATACTGCAGATCACCGGTAATCAGATACTCTCTGCGCCCACCGATCGTTACAGCAATATTATCCCCTTTACTTTTCACCATATACATGCTGCCACTTGGAGAAATCATACAAAAACATGGCCTGACATATGATTGCTATGCTGATGACACCCAGCTATATTTGTCACTGAAACCTGACGTCACAGACCCTACTCCACAAATAAACGCATGCTTAGCTGAGCTTCAGGAATGGATGAATATTAATTGGCTAAAACTTAATGCTGACAAAACTAAGGTTCTTCTTATCGAGGGCCAGGGCTCAACAGCAAAGCAGCCCCAGTCTCAACCAACACCGCTAAGGATAGGGAGCTAAGACCTGAACAACTCAGACTATGTGCGCAGCCTGGGAGTACTGATTGATGGGAAATTAAGTTTCAGGAATCAAATCTCAGCTGTTGTGAAACATTCCTTCTTTCACCTAAGGAATATTGCAAGGATTAAACACATAATTCCTTCAGAGGATCATCCAACCCTAGTTCATGCCTTCATCACATCAAGGCAACGTCCTCTACACAGGCCTGCATAAGAAAGACTTACGCCACCTGCAATCAGTACAGAATGCCGCCGCAAGGCTGTTACTGAGCCAACCCCGCCATTGCCACATAACACCAACCCTGTGCTCACTCCACTGGCTACCGATAAAATGGAGAATGCTGTTTAAGATTGGCTTACTGACATTCAAATCCTTGCACAATCTGGGCCCTGGATACCTGAAGGACTTGTTGCAACTGCATCACACCCCCCACAATCTTAGATCAAAAGGACGTAACACCTTGGTCACCCCCAGAGTCCACCTCAAAACCTTTGGAGACAGAGCCTTTTGTCATGCTTCCCCTACACTTTGGAATTCCCTGCCACACTCAATCAGGACAGCTCCATCCCTGGAAGCATTTAAGTCTAAACTGAAAACCTACCTCTTCAGTCTGGCATTCATGAACATCTGACTTTCTCCTCTGTAACACAACCCAGCCTGCAACCCTGTATTAATCTGAGACACAGCTATGCGCTTTGAGTCCTATGGGAGAAAAGCGCTTTACAAATGTTATTGTTGTCTTTATTAAAAAAAGAAAAACCAGAAATGTCGTTTTCTGATTACTGTAATGGCTGCACAAATTTAGCCAGAGAGCGATCAGAAATTGGACTGTGCGGATCCTTCCAATTTGCCCGCATTTTTCACGGCTGTTCCGTGACAGTTACCACTTAGCTATCATTGTATAGTGATGATTGTAATCTGCTAATGAATTTTCCCAATTATGGCCATATGTCATTACAATTAATTAGATAAAACTTATTTTTCAAAAATACCTGGTAGTTTTTGAGAAATTCAATTTTAAAATAAAACTGAGATCCAAGGAATAGAAAATTATACATACCTGGGGCTTTCTCCAGCCCCCCCCCCAGGCTCATCAGTCCCTAGCCGTCTCCTCAGGCCGCCTGGATCCACAACAAATTCCTCCGGTAAGTCAGTGAGTCAGGGGAGCTGCACATGTGCAGCTTGGACCTACGCGCATGATCACGCTCCCAGCGACGGGAGTGCGACGGGGGGAGGGCGTGCATGGCTGGACTGTGCCCGTGCCAACAGGCTTTGAATGTCTGAATTACTGGGCCACCTACCAGGGAATCCAGGTGGTGCGGGGACACGGTGAGGGACCGATGAGCCTGAAAGGGGCTGAGGGAAGACCCAGGTATGCATATTTTTTTTTCCTTGATCACAGGTACCCTTTAAAAATGCAAAGGAAAATGTTTTTCAAACTCAGAAAATGTTGCCCTGATGCCCTGGACCCACAGTTCATGAAAAAAAACCTTCTTTCTCTGTGGCCTTTGGGTATCGGGGATCTTTGGCGGCCATTTTGATGACATCACTTTAGGCCAAAAATTCTTGTTCTTAAAACCAATGTTTATATACCAGCTTAAGTTCCTCTCCCCATCCAAGGCCATTGTTTTAAATACATTTTTTTGTGGAAATTTCCTGTTTCTGAAGCCAATTTTCCCACAGAAGAGTATAATTTTCAAATTTTGTGATTTTATTTGAAATGGCCAAATTCCAATGCGAATCTGCGGAACTCCAAACTGTTCCGATATGACAGCTCAACCCTGATTGTCTGCAACATAAATGCACATGTGTTATAAGAATATTAGCTGAAGACCTGGAATTGCCCAGGTATGCATTTGGTTATTGTTGGGTCAACCCACTTTTTATAACCTTGACACATAATCTGACTGTAGCAGGTTTGAGGCCTCTGCCATTAACAGTGCAAGAATGGCAGCAATTTAAATATTCCTCTTGAAAATCAATTGGTGACTTTTGATTAGCTGCTGTAGGCTCCACCAACTTTCGTGAATATTAATCCAAGTCACCTAGTGACCAACTGTGGCAAGTTTTAGAACCCTACCATAAACAGTGTAAGAATGGCTACATTTTACATTTTACCATTAACCAACTGTGCCAAGTTTGGGGACTCTGGTTTTATTCTCTGGTGAGAATGGCAGCGTTTTAAATTTTTTCCATTGATGTGAATTAGTAAAATCTGGCTGTTTTTAGGGGATTTGTATACCAATTTTTGAAAAAATCGGTCAAGGCATCTTCGAGTGATGGTCTCACACACACACACACACACACACACACACACACACACACACACACACACACACACACACACACACACACACACACACACACACACACACACACACACACGCACACACACACACACGTTCTATTATATATATATTAATGATGCAGGAAATAGTTCTATTTTATTGCGTATTTTGTATATTTGAGAATTCTGGCTGCCTTGATATTTGTTATGCCGCAAATAATGCCAGAAATGTTCATTCTCTATTTATGATAAAATGATTTTTATCACAGGTGTGTAGGAGGAAATCCCCAGAGTTAAGTTGATGCAGAGTCATCCAAATAGCTTTATTCTATGCACTCATTTTTATTGGTGTTAGTTCTTTATATGTAACATGAAAAATGCAGGCAAAGCTATTTATAATAAGTGTAATAGCCAGTTGGAATCAATGGATAACAACTCTATTACAGGTGCACATTTACACACTCCTCTTTGTTTTATATACTTTAATTGATGTCAATCTATTTAATCATGAGATTAAACTGAAAATAGAGTTTTATAATTTGAAGATATTTACCTCACAAGAGTTTTTGCTAGAGTGTTTTGCTAGGATGATTTGTGTACGTACTCCACAGCCCTGACATTTGTAGGATACAGGGATGCTATTTACTAGTGGTTCTAAATGTATGGCTGACATTTTGGGAACATAAAGGCGTCAATTGCATATTCCCCCACTGACTTGAATGGATAGAACTTCTTGCTCATGTGAAGCTGAATACCTTTGTTTTAGAAAGGCATAAGTGTATCTGTGTAATTAGGAGAAATAATTTTACACCACTGACCTACAGCAGCAGCTCAGCACAGGGCTTGTGTATTGCACAGAAAGAACTGTAGTGAGCAGGTCATACAATTCCTGCCTCTGCAGTTATACTCAGCTGATGGAATCCCTGGCAGGGAGAGAGAAAAGCTTTGCTGTCAGATGGCTGTTCCAGTTCACTGAAGGCATGAAACGTGTGTCTAGGTTACCACCTTTCCTGCACAAAAATACCTGCCTTTTAACTGTAGTTTTCCTATAAATAGCATTGGTAAGATTGCTCATCTAGTGACACATCTAGGTAACAAGCCCAGAAGTTTGACTCGCACATGCAACAGTCTCGTACTTGGTAAACTTGAAAAATGATTGCCATGCTGCCCTTTAGGCATTAGTGTTCTTTCACAACGTTTTAATAAATTTGGAGAAGAAATTAAGCAACAGCAAACATAGTAGTAGCAAGTATGGTAATTAAAGATATAACTAATTAGATACTAGATAAAGCTAATGAGCAGGCAGTGAGGCAGTGCAACGAAGCATGCAACAGTAATATGGTACATGGCAGTATGGCAAAATGTTGCTTTTAATGTAACAATACTAAATAGTTAGGCCATAGTTAGCTTATGCCAAGTTCCTAGTTATTGTGTTTTCTGTCTTATAATTAACCACTTAAGCCCACAGGGTTGAATTTTTTTTGCATCTGAGCAACTTTCACCTCCCATTCACTTGCCAATAACTTTATCACTACTCATCACAATGAATTGATCTATATCTTGTTTTTTCCGCCACCAATTAGGCTTTCTGTGGGTGGTACATTTTGCTGAGAATTAATTTATTCTAAATCCATTTTAACAGGAATATTAAGAAAGAAATGGAAAAAAATCATTATTTCTCAGCTTTTGGCCATTATAGTTTGAAATTCATATATGCTACCTTAATTAAAGCCTATGTAGTTTATTTGCCAATTTGTCCCGCTTATTACACCATTTAAATTATGTCCCTATCACAATGTATGGCGCCGATATTTTATTTGGAAATAAAGGTGAATTTTTTTTTAATTTGCGTCCATCACTATTTACAAGCCCATAATTTTAAAAATATATATTAATATACTCCTTTGACATGCATATTTAAAAAGTTCAGACCCTTAGGTAACAAGTTATGTTTTTTTTTTCTTTTTTATTGTTGTTTTTTTTTTTTTTTAATTAAAAATTGTGTGTGGGTAATTTTTGGTGTGGGAGGTAAACAGTTAATTTTTATTATTCTAAAGTGTAACTGTGTAATGTAAAAATGTATGTGGTGTAGTTTTACTATTTGGCCACAAGATGGCCACAGCCAAAAAGTCCAGGGAGCGATCAATCTCGCTCCCAGGAAGAAGAATGAAGACGGGGAACTTTTTGAAGTCAGAAAAGCCGCAGCGTCTAAGGAGACGCTGTCGGCTTTTTTCCGGGGGGGTCCGATCAGTGAAAGGGATCTATAATCCCTTTCACTGATCGCTGGGTTAACGGCAAATAGCGGGAGCGCGCACGGGGGGGCCCGCGGGAGTGCGCACGACCCGCGGGAGTGCGCGCAGCCTAACTGGACGAGATTTCTCGTCCAGTTAGGCTTAAGTGGTTAAATAAGAAGAAAGATGCGTCAATAATAAAAGGTTAAAAAAAATGACTAAATATGAGCAAATAAAAGAAAACTACATTTAATTAAAAAAAAGTGTGACAATAAAGGACAGAGGAAATACAGGATTCAGTGACCTGAATCAGCGTGGTACTCTATAAAGAGGGACATTTTTTGTTTGCCTTGTCATGTTAACGCGGACCTGAACTCAGAACGTCCTCTCTGCTCTAAAGGATACACAACCTTTACACAAAACACATTTCTTTGCTACAGCTGATACAAATCCTAAAATAAATCTGCACTGTTTCTACTTCCTGCTTTCATGGAAGCAGACATTGTTAACATCCTGTGCTTTCAAATGAGCTTATCTGCCTTATCTGCCGTAGCAGTCATGTTACTCGGGAAGAAATCAAATTACAACTTGTGATTGGTCACAGATAAGGGGGAATTAGACAGGCTAAACTCTCTAAATACATATAGGATGCATTTCTCTATGTTTTACTTCTGTCCTGTGCAAGAGTTCAGGTCCTCTTTAAAGTCCACCTAAGCTAAGGAGTTTTTTAACAAATAAAAGCTATATGCATGAAATAGGGGAGTAGGGTAATTTGGGCGCTTAATATCTGCTAGTATATCATCTTTGCATAGAAAAAGCCATTTTCAATTTTAATAAAATATTTGTGAAAATACATTGTATTTTTGCAATATGGTCAAAGGAAACCAATTTTTCTTTCCGATGTGAAAAATTGCCAACACCCCCCCCCCCCCCCCCAACCACACCACACCCAAGTGGTCATTTTTACTGTGAAAAGTGGTACAATCCTAGCGTGAAAATGTGACAAATTACGACCGTATTGCAAAATGATTTTGGATGGCATTTTCCCTCGAAAGTCAAATTTTACATTATTTTTGTGAAAATGAATGTGAAAAGAATATTGACATTTTTTCATCGCTATTAACGATATTCTATTTTTAAAAGTGTAAATTACTGTAGTAAAATATTGGTAAATACTACTGATATTTTACTACAACTTAACCTAACACTATTCTCACACAGAGCCCTCCCTTACTGATGCCTAACCTTAACTGCCCTCCTCATGCCTAATCCTTAAAAAACACCCTCCACACCTAACCTTCTTCGCACCGTACACCTGGCCCTTGAAAACAACACCCCACTCCTAACCTTAACCATCACCCCCACACCTAAACTTAACCGACCCCACCACCAATCCGCCGCAATTACGATGATGTTAGGGTGCAGCCATAGGTGCCATTATAAATTGCAGCCATACTGTGAAATTTGGGTGCTCCCATTGCCCGATAAAGCAGGTGCCCCAAGGGTTTCCACTATATATCGGGCAGCGCATGCCCAAATTTCACTGTATAGCTGAAATTTATAATGACGGCACCCAAGTTTCTGCCTATAGCAAGCAACCAAATCCTGCTTCAAAACCTATGATCCTCTCACAATGAAGACTTCACACATACCTTTGTTTGCACTAAAGTGTTTTTAGGTGGAATTAATTCTTTGTCTACTTTTTAAGGTTTTGGCAAGATGACTGCACTACCCAACCCTCCTATGAGTTCTAGAACAAATAGAACAAAACAATCTTGTGTCCAGAGAGCTGCAGAGGCAGAAATAACAGTTTTTGCAGCAGCTGTCATTTTTCCCTCAGCGTTATTTAGTTATGTACCGAATGGCAGAGAAGTGGAGAGAAGTTTTGTTCAGGATTGTTTCAGGTCATCTATGGTGTAGGAACTTATTGAACGTATTGTTGTGATTCACTAAATCAGACCTGCAGTGAAGAGAAGTGAAATGATAATGTGGACATGTAGAGAATCTGCTCCCTCCATGGGATCGGTATTAACGTCAGCACAGCTTTACTGCACTGGTTTGATTACAATTGCAATTCCCATTAATGATTTATGCAGTCCCCATTATCTCCCACGTTGCTGAAGTAAGACATATGTGTGGGTGTTTGATATAAATAAGGCAAATATGTATTTGTGACAATGACTGACATTGTAATCTCAATTAACTAGGGACCTCTTTTCCTACTCGAAATATGTTAGTGCTTTCTAAATAAAATAATGATCAGCATCAGTTTGGTTGTTTATTCACTTGTCTGATCATCTGTCCAACTATACATCCATTATTATGGCACAACTATACAGTATGCAGCTATGGAATGATACGATAGGGTTAAAAGTCCTTCCTTTAACCATCTACAATAATAATAGTGATAAGACAAAGTTCAAAATCAGATCATAAACAATCGGCTACAACTATCGGTCATTTGGGCGTCCAGGGTTAAGGTTAGGCATTAGTTTGGGATGTTAAGGTTAGGCACCTACGGGAAAATTAGGGTTAGGTACATACGCTGAAGGGTTAAAGGAGAACTATTGTGAAAAATGTAAAATGTAAAATACATAAATATAAGAAGTTATAATTATAAATACCTTTTCTCCTATGTTCTTGTCGCTTACAGTAAGCAGTAAAATTCCGACAGATCTGGCAGATTTTGGATTAGTCCATCTCTGTAAGTCCAAGGGGAGATGGACTAATCCAAAATCTGTCAGATATGTCAGAATTTTACTGGTTACTATAAGCGATGGCAACATAGGAGAAAAGTAGTTTATAGCACATTTTACTCTGGAACTAATGTACATTTTATACATATTCAAACACATGTATTTTAAATTTTACTATTTTTATGATAGTGGTCCTTTAAGGTTAGGATGGGTGCTGGGTAGTGCATAGTAACATTTTGATAATTTAAATTAAAGATATTTTACTGTTTAGCGACACCACCCAGCACCCAATAGATGCAGCGGCACCACAATATATACTCGGGAAACTGACTAAAATAATAGATCTCACTACACATCTCCTTTAGTAAATTGCCACCATCACATTTGTCCTGCATCACTATGAAGAGTTTTGCTAAACATGGTTTCAGTAATGCAGCAATGTTTGGATACAAAGTTTGATGGCGCCAAAAAAAAAAAAAGAATAAAAGTGACTAAAAAGTTTAACATTTGATGAGGTGTCGGTGGAACTACCTCCTCCAAGCAGATACAAGATTTGTCAATATTTTGATCAATAAAACAAGCTTATTTACATGTATACTCCAAGGGGTAATGCAACACGTTTCGCAGGTGTGACCCTGCTTCTTCAGGCAATGACTAGGAGTAAAACAATGCAGGGCTGTAGCTGAACCAAGCGCCTCTGTCAGGATCTATGTGGTTTATAGGCGTAAAAAATTCTCTAAAAATGCTGCAGCAACCTATACAATTCCTGAGATTATATAGGGCACACTGATCACACATTCAGCGCAGTGGTTGGTGCACATGCCCTGGTACCAGTAAGTAATGCAGAGCACATTTCAGCTGGACGAACACAGCAAGCAAATGATCAGTCCCTGATCTGAAATCTATGAGGCAATAGTTATCAATGTACTACCTCACTCCTCTTGATCACAAGCAGAACCATTGAGGTCACTAACATTTTATTCCTTGATGCAGTACAAAGCTATACAGCTATTAATCCCCCATCACTCCATTTTTCCTACTTGAGAAACATTTATTGGGATGTACAATCACCCTTCCATTTGATAAACTGTCTAAAATCAAGAGGAAGTTTATTGATTATATATGTTGGGGTTAATACATCACTGACAGATTCAATCAAAAGGAAATAAAAAAAAACAACAACATGTTCGGCATTCTTTAGCAGTACTCTCCCGAGCAAGTCAACACTGATCAAGGATGTCATATTACTCACTGAGACAATAAACTTGTCAATAATGAGAAACCAGCTATCCACTGTACAGTATCCACTGTGCAGATACTGTTCCTCCGGTTCCCCTCCCCAGTTATACTTCAGCATTCACCTGGTATGTTTAAAAATAAACATTTATTTTACTCCTTGCTTTGTTAAATGAGTCTAATATTTAGACAGAGCCAGAAAACACTAGTGTGCTTGTTTTTCAGCTATGTGAATCAGTCTGTAACTTTGTTGAAAACAGCACAGAAGTGGACAGAAGTATGCTAGTGTGTTCAGGCCTTAATAAGTCAGGTATAAATACAGTATAAGCAAACTGCTAAACAAATGGACATGATGTGTGCAGGAGACGCACTGAGGAAGATAATAGTATCTTATGTTTTATGCACTCACACTTTGCTAAAGTGACTATGAGATAAGCCTCTGCTTATTTAAACCCAATTCCATTAAATCATTTTGCCTTAGTTTTGGATAATGTGGTGATGGTGGTGAGGGGAGAGGGGGTATGCTGTTAGAACCTTTGCTAAATTTTTATAGGTATCCTGTTTCCTGAGTAGGGAGCTCCCGGGGACATCAGCGGGAGCGAGGATACGTGCGCCCCAGGCTGCACAGTAGTTTGCGACATTAGAGCAAAACTAAATAAAAAGCAGAAGTGAGCTGGCAGCGGGGACCAGAAGACTGTTTTGTCCTGCCGTGGGCACAGGACGTCTGCGGGGGACTGGTAGAAGCCCCAGGTAAGTTCACCTTTTTTTGCTTAGGGGGGTTACAGTATTCCTTTAAGGAAACCTGTCCAGGAAAGACAGAAAACAGCAGTAAATACTTTGCTTTGTTAAGAGGTTATTGGGCCCATTCACACAGACAGCTGTGTTGATTGGTGCATGCAGCAAATTTACTGCTGCCCACAGTGGAGGACAGAGGGGCTACCAATCAACACCACTAAAAAATACACCTGGACGCATTTTTGAAATTGTGTTGCATTGCACTGTGGGTGATGTGAATGGCATCATGTCTTTCGCTGGGAGTCTGGTTTTCAAAGACAAAGCAGGTAATTTGGGTGCCTTTAGGCACCTGGTACTTTGGGTGCCACATAAAATGCAATGTTAATTGCAGCTGTAGTGGCACCTAGGGTACAATTTGGGAGCTGGAAGCACAAGATGTAGGTGACCACCATAAGGAACCAGAAATAGCAGCGTAGGGGCAGCAGAAGTATCAGTGGCAGGGATAAGTAATACTTTGCTCCCTAGCATTAGTGTTAGGCTAGGCATGGAGGGTTGGTGTTAGGTATAGGTAGTCGTTAGGTTAGCGTAGTAGTAGGTAAGGTGTGTTTTAGGCGTAGGTAAGGGTAGGTTAGTTTAGGAGTCGGTAGAGAGAGGGTTAGTGTGAGCGGAAGGTTTGGTACAGCGAATGTAGAATATCCGTAAAATTTACCATATTATCGCTCTTAGCAGATAGTATTAGTGGCTTCACTAAGATCCCAGATTACTGGACACAGCATATGCTTCAATGAAGTCCTAATCAAAACATCTGAATCTGTCAAGTATAGACTGGTACAAGCTAACTATTGTGCTGTTTTTTCTCGCTATATGCTGTGCTGTTATGCAGAATGATTTTTCAGTTTAATCAGTTTCTTGCTTGAAGTTTTTGCTTTATGTGACCAACCTTTATGCTGACTCCATTAAATGTTCAGTAAAGTTTTAAACAGTACCTTAGGCTTGTCCCTTCAGGCCACCTCTTATAATAGCTAAAAAAAATAAGAGGGAAAATGCAGCAGAGACATCAACTGGTGTGAACTCTGGCTGACTGCTTTGGATTGCTTTTCAGCTAATATCTGGTATGAAGTGTGACCGTGATCGAAGACTTCATGTTTGTGCGCAAGGAGTATAGTAGTTTCTACAGCTCATTCTGCATTTATTGAACGCTGACTTAATAACTGTAGATACCAAGTGAATATAACATGATAAGACTAGAATATCTTTATCTTGATTTATCTGAGCATATTAAAAGGAATGATTTCAAGTGAAAATCCACCTTTGTTTAACTACTTTGGCCTCCTGGACGTAGTACCTACGCCCAGGAGGCCATGTGCACGTCCGCGCGCTCTCGCGGCCGGTCGCGGTTCGTTAGCCTGGCAATCAGTGAATCGGGCTATGGTGCCCGATCACTGATTGCTCTCCCCCGCTGAAAAAGCGACAGCTTCTCTCAGAAGCTGTGCTTTTTCTGGCTGTAACGTCCCCCATACGTTGCTCTAAGCGTATGTTACGCTTAGAGTGACGTCATGTAAACAAACTCATGGCCGCCATCTTGTGACCAAAAAGTAAAACTACAACTACAAGTGAAAAAATAAAACTCAAGACACATTTACATTATAAAACTATGGCTTACATCCCAGCCTCCCAAAAATACCCAAATAAAATGTTTAATACAAAAAAAAACAAAAAAAAAACATTACAATAAAAAAAAACATGTAAATATTTACCTAAGGGTCTAAACTTTTTAAATATCAATGTAAAGATTAAATATTTCTATTTTTTTTTTATTTTAAACTTGTAAATAGTAATAGATGCAAAACGGAAAAAATGAACCTTTATTTCCAAATAAAATATTGTCGCCATACATTGTGATAGGGACATAATTTTAACGGTGTAATAACCGGGACATATGGGCAAATACAATACATGAGTTTTATTTATGGAGGCATGTATTATTTTAAAACTATAATGGCTGAAAACTAAGAAATAATGAATTTTTTCAGTTTTTTTCTTATTCTTCCTGTTAAAATGCATTTACAGTAAAGTGGCTCTTAGCAAAATGTACCCCCCAAAGAAAGCCTAATTGGTGGTGGAAAAAACAAGATATAGATCAGTTCATTGTGATAAATAGTGATAAATTTATAGGCTAATGAATGAGAGGTGAAAATTGCTCAAATGCATAAAGTGAAAACGACTGAAGGCTGAAGTGGTTAAATAAAAATGCCATGATATGTGTAATTGGTTAGTTTACAGATGCTGCACCTATTTTAACCTAAGCTGGCAGAACTGGTCGTTTTTGCCTACTGAGGTCATGCAGAGCGGTGCAGGGAGTTTTTATAGTTACCTGTTCCGGATTCTTGACTGGCTTCTCCTTTTCATCCACCCGTGGCAATACACTCCCGACATCCTCTTCTGAGATCCGATCACATGTTATGACATATGACTGCAGCTAGGAGAATAGTGTTAGTGCTCAGCACCCCCCGGTGGTGGAAGAGGGGTGATGGAAGAGATGAAAGAGACTCTTCCATCATCTCTCTTCCACCACCGGGTGGCGCTGCACCGCTGATGCTATCCTCTGAGCCCCAATCACATGTAATAGCACACACAAGCCGAGATCCGTATCAGGGAAAAAGAATTACAAACACTTAGTCCGTATGGACAAGCCCTATAGATACATAAACTGCAGCGTATAACTTGTTAAATATTACACGTAAAATATAAAATATAAAAATATGGAACACACTTTGAGGTGTTCCACAGTATCAGGAACAGGTAACTATAAAAGCACCACTTTGCATACCCTGCCAGGCTGGGCATTTGTCCCTGCAGCCAAATAAAGTTTTACTTTATTTGGCTGCTAAAAGATTAAAGGACTACTTTTGCAAAAAATTATCAAATTTAAAATACATATATTCACATACATCTAAGATGCGCATTTGTTCCGGAGTAAAATTTACCACAAATTACTTTTGTTCTATCTTGCTGTGGCTTACAGTAGGTAATACAAACCTGTCAGTATAAATACAAAGAGCTAATGCAAGTTCACAGAGAAAAGTGCGACATTTTTATGCAATAATTTAGCCCCGTCACGGTTTTTACAGGGATGACATCGGTTAACAAAGTCTTTTTTTTCCCCTAGGAGTAACAGTCTCTTTACAGAGGTCGTACAAATGAACTTTGAAATCACCAGTTTTAGCAGCCTTTCCGGAACTCAGCCCATCTCCTGGCAGTTGGAATACCCTGGGAAGCCCTCAACTGATATTGTTTTGTCTGAAGTCTTTATAAGTCAAAAGGATATTCTGGGAATTGTCCCCCTCGCTATGGTAAGAAGTGAATATTTTTATATTTCCCACAAACTCATAAGGGCGGTGTAACTCCAACTAGTATACAGCTTGATAAAGGTAATTAGACAAAAGTAGTCACGCTATGTAAAAATGTAAATAAAAAAATAATTTGGAAGACATGTAAATTCTTTTTTGAATTGCAAATAGTACAAAGACAACATAGCAAATGTAAAACTGATAAATGGTAGTTTTATGAAAAATATACGCTCATTTTGAATTCAATTTCAGCAGCATGCTTTGAAAGGGTTGTGAAGGGATACATTTACAACTGTGTTGCGTCAAATCTTCTTGTAGTAACTCTGTACATGCTTGGGAATTAAGTCAGGCAATTGCTTTCATTTTGAGAGTGAAACATTATCCCATTTCTGTCTCATATACCATTTCAGCTGCTCAACCATTCAGGACCACCTATGGTATGTTTTTCATTTAATTTTCACAAAGAGATAAAAAAAGAGAAATAATAATACAACCATAAAAATTATATTTATATTCTTATTATGGTAATCATAATTACTTACTTTTAATTAATGATCCCATGCAAATTTCCCCTAAGATGTTAATTTAAGATCCCCAATAAACTCCTGCACCCGCTCCTCATGTCTGCCCCGCCCTTGGTCAATCGCTATACTAAAGTAAAGAAAAGCCCTTTTAAATGTGCCACTGGAGGCTCTTATTGGTCAACCAAGCAAACCAATGAGAACCCTCCTGGGCATCTGAGCTGAGGTTGAGCTGCTTTCCCATGGTATGAACAATGAGCTTAGGTGGAGAGGGGGAGGCTTTGCACTCTTCCAGAGCCCTTCTTATCATGGAACATGTGGGCTGGTATAGCTCAGGGTATGGAGAACTATGCGGTCTGGGCTTCAGATTCTTGCTATCCAAGTCTACATGGGTGATGAGGTTAAAGAGGTTTGGGAGGGGGATCCCATGCTGTCTGTTTTCTTAAATAAAATTTAAATACATATAAAACTCAGAACTCGATATACATTTTAAGAGTACCGCAACAAATTGTCATATTACAGAGTTTAAGAAAATTCTCAGAAATGACAAGGTCTTTTTTTAAAAAAAAATATGTTCCCACTATTCTCCCTAACATACCTAGCAAATTTGGTGATGATAGCATTTATGGGGGCTTTGAAATTTACCACTAAAGTCAGTGATATTAAATTCTGAATTCCAATATCTGATTTGGAATGCCAAATTCTGAGGTAAATCTCGAAATTTGGAATTCTATGGAATTTGATTGGTCATCCTTAGTTGAGGTGTGGACTCTCTTACCCCAGGAAGTAGTTATGGGATATTCTATAGTTGTTTTTCCTTACCCTAAAGGGGCATCCAATACTATGGTTGTTGTATGATGGAAGGTGATATTTCGACATTTTCCTCTCTGGATTCAGGTGTAAGGAGACTCAAAAGTTTGAACTTCATAGCAACATGTCTTTTTTTCAAACGAAACAATTCTGTAACTGTGAGGTATATTCAATGTACTATGTTAAAATCTATGTGACCAGAGAGAAAATAAATGTTAACATTGAATTTAATAATTTTTGCTTAAAAAAATTAAAAAAGAAGCGCCAGAACAATAGGTGTTGGTTGTAGTGGAGATACCCTATTAATGCAATTTAACCTAATATATTCAATAAACTACGTTTTAATGGAAGTTATGCAAATATATAGTATTACGTTTGAAATGGGTATTTTTATCGAAAAGAATGTTGACATAGCCATCCATCTGTTTACTATCAACATTTCTCTCAGTTACATGTTGATCTTGAACATAAAAAACACCTTTTATATGTATGCCTGTCTACTCCAGGTGAACATTGAGTAAAGCAAAGTTTTAGAAGTCCTTCTGTAGATTGATTTGGTACAGACAGGAACGAATCCTATAATTATTTTTTCCATGAACTCCAAGTAGTCAGCATTTCCTCAAAGTAATTTGATACATTTTCTTATGTGATGCTCCTCGAAACCTCAATTTCAACCCTTCGTTGTGTAAATTAGGATTCAGGGGCCCTCTTAAGACGCAAGCTGATGTCCTGCTACATTTGACATTGCTTTCGTATATCCAGTGCTTTCCACTTCTACTAAATTCAGTCCATTTATATCCATTAGTTGTGCTATGACATCCCTCAAGCTATTCTTTGCTGCACATAACAAAATACAAGAGAATCAATTATTTGCTAGTATATTACAGTTGGTTGCAGATTCATCTTTAAAGGATGGTTTGGGGAGTTGTATGGTTTATGGTATTTAGAGTCTTTGAAAATAATCTAACAGGATAAAATTGTATTAAGGTCCTTTCATTAGTCCCACATGTTCCATTTGTATTTTATGAGCCAAAAACTATTGTGTGTGACAGCATTCTGCTCAAGCTTCAAGTCTCCTGGAAGGGAAAAATAAGAGGGGACTTCAGCACATTGCTGTTAGCGTAGTCTGGAGACATATGATTTCTTTTACAACCTGTAATATCTAACAGTAAAAGAATGCTTTTTTTTTTACTGTGTGCAGCTTATTAACAAGACTTTTTTATATTTATTGATACAAAAAAGTGCCAATAGTTAACATAATACATTTTTCTAACAGCATTACCTTGGCAGAACATAAAATCATTCAGTGCATGCCTACAATTTAGACTACTGAGATTGTAAACAATCAAATTGCTCAGTTTAACTACTTGAATACCGCCCCATGCCAATGGGCGTGGTCATGGCGGCAGCCTCAGGACCGCCTAACGCCAATTGGAGTCAGGTCCTGGAGCCGGCTACTGAAGGCAATCGCACACAGGATGCGCGCGCCTCTCCTTCTTGGGGGGCAGAGCTCCGCCCCCTCTTTAGTCTCTGAGTGGCTATTGCCGCTCAGGAGACTGTTAGACGGCGTGATCACCGTCTATTTACATAGTACAGCGCTGCGATCAGCAGCAGCGCTGTACTGGGGACAGACGTGTCACTGCTGTCCCCCTGGGGCACAAAAGAGTGATCGGCAGTGATAGGCTGAAGCCTATCACAGCCGATCGCTGTGATAGGCTGGCTGGGGGAGGGAGGGAGGGAGGCTGGCTGGGAGAGGCAACAAAAACTTTTTTTTAATCACAAAAAAACACTATAAATATTTATATTAAAAAAACAAACAACTGGAGGGCGATCAGACCCCACCAACAGAGAGCTCTGTTGGTGGGGAGAATAGGGGGCGGGGATCACTAGTGTGCTGTTTTGTGCGGCCCTGCAGCTTAGCCTTAAAGCTGCAGTGGCCCTTTTAGTCAAATATAGCCTGGTCTTTAGCACTGTGGTCCTGAAGTGGTTAAAAGGTAACAACGCACTTTTTCAGTTGCTTTTAAAACAATTTTATAGGTCAAAGATTTCTGAATCATTTTTGATTGATTAAAATGTTATATCATGCCCAGTGACACTTTTATTGACTATTTTGACAAAGATTGATCGAGATCAATCAATTAAAAGAAAAGGTTTCTTAGACTTTTCTATGCAATTGATCATTTTATTAAATAACCCTAAAAAGCAGACAAATTGGTTGTGTTGTGTGTATGCCAAAATGTGGGACTATTTTAGGTGTAGTTAGATATTTTTTTCCATTCTCATAGCGCTCCAGATGCATTGTCTCCTAGTAATAGTTTAAAGGTGCCCATTCATTACATAACTTGGTGGACAATTGACCATCCGCTTTGATAATTATTAGTGAATCAGGTAAAAATTGGTGCTGCCAAGAGCATGCAGGACAGGTAATGTAGAAACGCACACATGAGGGTACACTTAAACACTAGGGGGCAGCAGTCTGTGGTGTATGGGAAGCCAACAAATCTTTCTCTAATCAGATTTCATCAGAGAGAGATTTGACTCTTGGTCAAATCTGCCCATCATCACTAGATGCATGGCTACCTTTAGAGATTAACCCACTGACTGACTATAAGTTTATCAGATTTAGGAGTAAATAAAACATTAAGATAATAGAGAAGAGCGAATGTTTCTTTTCGAGTCTTAGACATTGTTCATCCATGATTTTAGTAGGAGGTGTGAGGAAAATTGAACAAGGCAAATTCTGAAAGCAATCATGTTGATTAATGAAAGGGTAAAGTACTATTGTTTGAAAATGAATTTATTGAGTAATTCTTTTTATAGCTGTGCTTCCTGCAGCAGTTGCTGCAGCTATCTGTGTAGGCTTACAATCTCTACTGTGAGTAGAAGACCCACCTCCTTATTAAGGCACATGGGGGCTACCATAATTGCAACTGTAATGCTGTCATTTAGAGGAATGTAGTCTGGCAGTGTCCTTCCTACTTGTGTGTCACATGGTCACACCCAATCCACCCACTTATCAGCTTCAGCAAAAGAGATAGGAGAAACAGGTTGTATGCAGCTTCCAGCACATTTAGTCAAGAAAAAGCATTCCATCCACTACTTTTCTTCTCTACATTGTTCATATTCCCTTGCCATTCTGAATGCTATTAGGGCGTGCCTTGATTTGTGCTTAAGTGCTCTTGTCTTGCAGCCCTGGAGTTCCAGTTTGAGGTCCACATCCTCTAGACCAGGGATGTCAAATTGGTCCTACAA
The DNA here is from genome assembly GCF_040937935.1 of Hyperolius riggenbachi. Lineage (NCBI taxonomy): Eukaryota > Metazoa > Chordata > Amphibia > Anura > Hyperoliidae > Hyperolius > Hyperolius riggenbachi. The sequence continues at coordinate 508,891,928 of NC_090646.1, read as the reverse complement.
TTGCAGAGGTCCTCTTGCATTTTTGACACTGCTCAAATGAATTGATGGGTCTGAAGCAGGAAAGGTGTGGTCCATCAGGTAGAACACATTCCTCTCTTTCTCAGTCCATCCTAAACACTGGCATGGATCCAGCTCTCCAGGCCTGGAGTTCAACACCTGTGCTCTAGACTGTGAGGTTTCCATCTACATCCCAAAAACACACGGGTAGGTTAGCTAGGATCTCCCAATCTTTGACTCTAGACACCCCCCCCCCCCCCCCAAAAAAAAATCACCATGAAAAAAACATAGGACATAAATATAGAAAAGCTAGACATTATACATCTTTCAGCCTTATTGTTAATATACTATAGCAGTATAGCAGTATAAAGTATGAAAATATTTTTTCATTTTTTTCAGTCACTGAAATGAACTCTTCTTGGGGTTGATTCCCAAAGGAACGTTCCTTTTAAGGTGTGCAGATAGTGCCACCAAATTATGCTGCAAAGCCAACTAATTTTTACTGAAAACACAACTGAAGTTAAACAAGTAGAGTATATGTAATTCAAATGATGGAAATACTTAGCATTAAGGTCCGTACACACACCGGACTGGAAGCAACGACAGGTCCGTCGTCACCTCCCGCTGGGTGGGCGTTCCAGCGACAGTCCGGCGTGTGTACAGTCTGTCTGCAGACTGATACGGCTGTTTCTGAGCGATCCGCCCGGCGGATCTGTCGCTGGAACACCCACCCAGCGGGAGGTGACGACGGACCCGTTGTTGCCTCCAGTCCGGCGTGTGTACGGACCTTTAGTTAATAAAATGTTATTTTGGGGGTTAAATATTTAAACAATGTGTTAACATTTAATATCATGTAAAAGAGATTAAATTTATTCTTTGGTGCAAATGAAAGTCCCCTTGATAATAGAGATAATTCAGCAGCAATCATGTTTCTGTCTAACAAATTAATCAAATCAACATATTTTATGTATTCTTCATCGTTACTCTTGGACTGTTGCAGGGTTTTGCATCCCCTGTTATGTCCATGCCTTGCTCTCCTAATTTCCTGGATCTTTCTTTCTTTCTTTCTTTCTTTCTTTCTTTTTTTTTTATTTGTCATCTTCACCTCTGCAAGTGTTTACATTTTTTCATGGTTATCTGACATTAAAACAGTGATGTCACTTCTGAGAAAGATTAAGAAACCCAGTTGTACATCACTGTTATATTACAAACATGACAGGCAAAGACAGGCCAAAGAGCAGAGGTACTAGTGTTCATAGTGGTGCATCACCCTGTGGTCGGGGCATAAGTGATCTTCTCCAGAAGAAATAGCTTACTTCCACCACCAACATGGCACCCAGTATCTCATTCTGTCCTACTTTGTCTTTACCCAAACAAAAATTAATATTATTAGCCTGGTGCATGCCAGTTACCTGGCCTCATGTCCACCATGGCCAGAGGCACCAGCTATCCTGCACCAGCACAGCACCAAGTATCTCATGTGGTCCTACTTCTATTGGCTACTTTACCCAAACAAAAAAATAATTATTACCCTGGTGCATGCCAGTTACTCCAGGCCTCTGTCTTATACAGAGGCTGACATTTAGATATTTATTCAACGGGTATCATAATTGCCCAATTTTTCTGGCCTCTTGTCTCATTCAGAAGCTGAAATTCAGATATTTAATTGGCAGGTTATTGCCCATTTTTTTCAGGCATCATATACTGTGGCTACAATTTAAAATGTATAGGCAGGCACACATTAAGTTCCTTCTAAAAACTATTATTTGAAAAATCTTGAAACTATATGTGATTTTTGGCATTTACTCATGAAAAAAAGTATTTGCATAAAATACATATTTTTGGAGGAACATTTGGCCCTTGATACCCCTCTGCCATGCCACTGTCCAGATTTTTGTGAATATTGTACACTTTTTTTAAAAGAAATTGTGGCTGCAGAGATGCCCTGATACTTTTTCATGTTTGTCTGCCATTAAAATCAATGGGGCTTACCGCAAATTTACAGTACCCAAATTTTATTTTTTTTTCAACAAGGATTTTATTGAAAAAGTACAAAGTACAACAAAGTTACCATATGCATAAATGAAAACAAAAATAAAGAGTAAGGATAAGTAAACAGTAAACAAAAAGTAGATCAATGATCAAGAATGCAACAGGTGAGTCAAGAATTATCAGCAACTATTAGGCTTGAAAGAAGAATTATATCAGGGCACAACACACGAGCATACTTGTCTTGCAAACATTAAAACACCATGAACCCAGCGCCAGCTGCTGTCCAAGAAAAGGCGAATAAGCCAACTTCAAATCGGACCACAGGAACCATTGAGAGAATTTGTATTGAGAGAATAGGTAATTTTCTTGAGTAATTAAATCTCATGGAGTTTATTCTTGAGAGCATCGATGCCAAGGGAGGACTTCCACTCTTTGGCAATAACAGCAGTGGCTACATTGCAAATTTGCACCAGTTGGGCTTTTTGGTATCTGTACAGTTCCCAAATTTTTTAGGTAAAATTAGAAAATATGAATAAGAAATTGTGATGTTTGGCCATCACCAGTTCCTCTAATGCTTAGTTTCTGTGTCAGAGAAACTGGTGTGTTTTGTATTCTTTTGACAAATCTTCTAGATGTCGTTTTAAGTTTATCATCCTTTTTTCATATGTATACAGAATTATTATAATAGTCATCTTTATGCCATTATCACATCTCTTTCTCTTTTCAATCACTTATTGTTTTGTTAAATCAATGCTATGCCTCAATTTCTCATCATACATTTTTCTTTAGTTGAAGAGAAATCGAGAGCCCAATATGGTGTAGTATGTCAAAATTGATTGGATAAATGAAACAGTGAGATGGTAGTACTCACAAACACGGGTTACCACCTAGGTAACCACTCATTAGGCAGGTGAGGAGATTAGACCTGTCCTCACTCAGGATTAAGAAGTCGCTCTCTGTAGATAGGCAGAAAGGGGGTAGATCACCCCTCCACCTGGGGTGGACTCAAATATATTGGTAGGTGAACAGAGGCGCCAGAAGGATAAAAGTACATAAAATTTTTAAAAAATTGCTGGGAGGAAGTGGTGGATTCGCCTCCGTTAAAGCAGACACCAAGGACTGTAAATGTATAGATATACACATTTATTGAAAATACCCCAAAGATGCAACGCGAAGACTGTGCTCCTTGACAGAGGTGCTCTGCTTGCTATAACTGAATTGCTGTTGTTTATCCCCTGCTTATTGCCTGAAGAAGTGGGCTGTGCCCGCGAAACGCATTGCATCTTTGGGGTATTTTCAATAAATGTGTATATCTATACATTTACAGTCCTTGGTGTCTGCTTTAATGGAGGCGAGTCCACCACTTCCTCCCAGCAATTTTTTAAAAATTGTATGTACTTTTATCCTTCTGGCGCCTCTGTTCACCTACCAATATACATTTTTCTTTATCCTTCAAAGGGAAAATCTCAGCTTGCAGTTCATGGATTCGAGTAACATTTTTAACTCATCAGATCTGTATATGCTATAGAGATTGGAATTGACAAAAAGGAGAAGGCATTTAGCGTCTTTTACCAATCCATTTTAAGTTTGTCATTGCTGAGATTGCTGTCAGTGCTGAGATTTTTTTTTTAATCTTAAAAGGACCACTATCACGAAATTTCTATGTATGCATATGTGAAGTACATAAAGTGCCCTATTCATTACTTTTCTCCTATGTTGCCATAGAAAGTAGGTAGTAGGTAGAAAAAATCTGATGGATCTGAAAGGTTTTGGACTAGTCCACCTTCTCATGGAGAGAGGCCAGGCCATCAGAATATCAATATGACAGAGTTCCCTTTTTTTTTCTTTGAAACCCTACTCCAGTTTCCATGATGTTGTTGGTTTGAAACTCTCTTTGCCTCTACTTTGTGCCTTAAAGAGAACCAGAGACGAAGCACCCTAATGTAATTCACCATATATATCAATGGGAACATGACAGTAAACCCCTACTCTGCTTTTTGTTTCATCCTTCACTGCTCAGTCTTCTTCTTACCAGCTCTAATAAAATCCCTGACTGAGCATTCAGTTTAGCTTTGCCCCGGAATGATAATAGCTGAGTCTGTCTTCTCTGATGTCTTTTCAAGCCCAAGCCTGCCCCCTTGTGGCTCTTTCCTGCTATGTATCTTCGAAACAGGAAAGCAGAGCCAGGAGGGGGCAGACTTGGGCATGAAAATACATCCCAGAAGACTGACTCAGCTATAATCATTCCGGGGCAAAGGTAGACTGAATGCTCAGTCAGAGATTTTATCAGAGCTGATAACAAGAAGACTGAGCAGTAAAGGATGAAACAAAAAGCAGAGTAGGTACTGTCATGTTCCCATTGATATATATGGTAAAATACATGAGGGTCCTTTGTCTATGGTTCTCTTTAAACTCATGTTGGGTTATGCACCTTGTAATCTATCACCTCCTCCAATGTCACAGCAAGTGCTGGGAAATTGCACCTAATATGTGCATATTATGTCTTGGCCCTCCACCTGTGAATGGTTCTCTTCTCTTTCTCACACTTTCATTCAGGCCACAGCCCTTTCCATTAGTTTTGCTTGAAAACATATGCAGTTCTTAAATCAAATCTGAAGCAAAAATAAACTTATGCTGGCTCATGTTGTTTTTCAGTACAGAAAGAGTTAAAACCCTTGAGTTGTTATCTATACAAAAGAACTTACCTGAGCTATTTAACCAGCTTAGTCAAACTTAAGGCGCATACACACGCCATACCGCCGCAAGTCCGTCAGACCCTCTCGCGGGGCAGATGTTCAGCCGACAGTAGCACGTGTGTATGCGCTGTCGGCAGATTGATATGGTGGTTTCTGAGCGATCCGCTGAGCGTCGATTGCGGCGGTATGGCGTGTGTACGCGCCTTTAGTCCTGTTTTCTGAATAGCTTAAAAACAGCAAAAAAAAAAACAGTGAGAGACAGATTTAGATAAGGTTTTACTGTAGAAAAGTTCTACAGTAAGAGCTCTGCTCTGTTTTACAGCTTTAAATACAGAGTGTGGTTTTAAAACTGCAAATATGACAAATATTATAATAAAGCTATATAACTGAAAATAGCAAATATGAGACTTTTTCTTAGCTACTAATGTTCTATTAATTATCCGTACTATACATGCAATTCGTTTTCTGATAAGTTTAATTTCACTTAAGTGCCACTTTAAATTAAGTGTAAAGTGAGTTATAAAATTAAGGTATCGCCCACGAGTACTTTTTTGACATTATTAGCACTAACTTGTGACAATTAGTGATGAACGAAAATGTCAATATTCTTTTCACATTAATTTTCACAAAAAATAATGTTAAATTAGATTCTCGACCGAAAATGCCATTGAAAATACGTTTTGTTATTTTTCGCATTCTTCTCACTTTTCATAGTAAAAATATCAATTTTTTTTTCGACATAAAAATGTTTGCAGTAAAAATATTGGTTTTCAGCATTTTTGTGCTTTTCACGAATTATCACGGTAAAATATCGATTTTCTGTGTTTTCACAAAAATGTGAAAATATAAGCTACTTTAGCGAAAATTTTCAAAAAACAATGGAGTGACAGCCCCTCTTCATCATCACTAGACAGGCTATGTGATTAAAAAATTGTATTTATTGATGTATATATTTTACCAGTGTTAATACTAACTTCTTGCGTTTCTTTGGCTGCCAGTTTCTAAAGGAATAACAGACTCCCTTTATAAATGCATGAACTATGCAAATAAATATGTATGCTCATTAAGTGGAGAACTTTTTTATTATCCTTAATGGTAACATTACCATAAGTGAGAAACACTAACAAAATGAAAGACCCAGCTTATAACTAGATGGATTGTGTGACTTAAAATATAGAAACAACAAGTACATAATTAACATCATTAATTACAATGGAATACTAACCTGTAGATGAGACTTTAAGGAATTGACAGACTCTTCATATAATTGAATGGATGATATGACAATACAAATATGTAACTTGGAAGTGATAACCCCTATATTCTGATGCATTGTGTAGGTACAAATAAATGGGTACTTAAAGTGAATGGGAACTGCATTTAAAAAAAAATGAAGCAAATACTTACCTAAGGAGAGGGAAGGCTCTGGGTTGTATAGAGCCTTCCGTCTCCTCTCTCAGTGCTCTCTATCCTGTGTTGGCTCATCCCCCCCGCCCCCGGTTCAATCCCGCACCGCAAGAGTATTTGGAAGTCTTCGGGAGCCGTGTCCTTCAGAAGACGTGCGGCTCCATACTGCACAGGCATAAGCGTGCAAGAGAGCGTGCTTGCGCAGGTGCAGTACAGGGCCGCCCTTCTTCAGGAGCACTCGGTCTCCCTGAAGACTTCTGAAGCCTCCTTCGGCCGGGTAAAGCAGTATTTCACTAAATTAGTCAAATACTGCTATCGGGGCGAGCCAGCACTGGAACGAGGGGACCAGGAGAGGAGCGGGAAGGCTCTATAGGACCCAGAGCCTTCCCTCTCCTTGGGTAAGTATCTGTCTCATTTTTTTAAATGTGGTTCCCATTCACTTTAATGGGGTACTGCTAACTTGCAATTAAATAGGCTAAATCAATGGATGAGTTGTGTAACAACAATTGTACATACACAAAGTAATGCACCTTATTTCATTTTAAACAATTGCAAATGTAGAAAAAGACCCACAAGGAATACTGGCGATTATGAACAATTATAATAGCTACTGAGAGCCCAATATAGTGTAGTATGTTAGTATACCAGAGGGTACAGGAAATGTCACATGAAAATATACTTAAAACCAGGGTCACCTCCAAGGCAACCCCTCTGAAGGCATGGGGAAAATAAACCCGAAGGCATGGTGAAAAAAGGGTTAAGACTAAGGATGGTTGGAAATGCCAATTTCTGATTCTGTGGAAATTCCGATTTTTGGTTTTCTGTTTTCCGTTCTGTTTTTAATTTTTCCGATTTCCGATTTTTAAGCAGTATTTTATTAGTAATTTTTTTGCATCAGCCAATGCAAAAAAATAAAAAAAATAAAATCGTGAAAAACAGAAATCGGAAAATCGGAAATCAGAAAAATGGAAAATCAGCCTTGTGAATAGTCTAAAATTAAAAATTTGCTGAAAAAACCTGCATTTTCTGATTGGTCCAATGCTTCAGAGTTCTATGATTATGCTAAAATTACCGAGTTGCGGCAAATCGGATTTCCATTCCAAAATGCGGAAATTTCAATTCCGCGGAATCCAAGTGAGCATCCCTAGGTAAGACCCCTCCACCAAGGGTGGACAATCAGCAGAGAAACTGATGTAATAAAGGCACCAACCATTACAAAACCTGGTTATAAAGAGAGGTACAGGTGGACTTATCAAAAAATTGATTAATAGATGACCTATGCAGTCAATTTTAGAAAAGGTTCTTTATTTACCAATTAAATAATAATAGGTAGTTTAGGGGGTCTACATGAAAAGGGCGCCGGTAAAAAAGGGCGCCTGGTGGAGCCCATATATATACCAACTTCGGCTACAAAAAAGGCGCCTGGTGTAGCCCATATAAAAACTTCGGCTACAAAAAAACTCCGGGATGTGTTAATTACTATTCCCCCTCCAGGCCGCCATGGATAGTGGGGGAATGAAATAATTCGGCTTCCAGCGCTTGTAGCCCATATACAAACTTCGGCTAGAAAAAAACTCCGGGATGTGTTAATTACTATTCCCCCTTCAGGCCGCCATGGATAGTGGGGGAATGAAATAATTCGGCTTCCAGCGCTTGTAGCCCATATACAAACTTCAGCTAGAAAAAAACTCCGGGATGTGTTAATTACTATTCCCCCTCCAGGCCGCCATGGATAGTGGGGGAATGAAATAATTCGGCTTACAGTGCTTGTAGCCCATATAAAAACTTCGGCTACAAAAAAAAGTCAATAATATGGGCTACAGAGGGGCACCTTACTGTAGCCGAAAAAAATATGGGCTACAAAGGGGAGCCCGCTTGTAGCCGAAAACCTTGTAGCCGAAAAAATATGGGCTACAAAGGGGAGCCCACTTGTAGCCTATATCAAAACTCGGGCGCCCTTTTCTACACCTTGTAGCCCATATTTCCAGAAATAACATTGATGTCTATGGCGGAGCCCTTTTCATACAGGCAGCTCGGGCGCCCTTTTCAACCGATCCCAGTTTAGGAGTATATTATGCTGACAATCAGCAGTGCTGCCCAGACCTGGTATAACATATAGTGTTTTTGTATGGACTATCCCTAACTACATTTAAAGCCCAGTTAAATCCCAAATTTAATGATGAGAAAAAATGCCAATATTCTTTTCGCGTTCATTTTTGCGAAAATAATGTAAACTTCGACTTTTGAGCAAAAAATGCCTTCGAAAACCATTTTGTAATAAGTTTGCAGTTTTTCTCAAATTTTCATGTTCAAAAATATTTTTGCGCTTCACACAAATTTTCACAGTAAAACTAATGATTATTCACCTTTTTCACAATTTTTCGTATCAGCAAGAAAAAATTGTTTTCTTATATTATTATAATATCAAATTTCAAAAATACAATGTATTTTCAGGAATATTTTTGTGAAATAAAAAATAGAGTTTTCAATGCGAAAATAACTGGCAAAAATTTGCAACCAACACTGCACAACTTTAACAAGCAAATTCTAACAACAATAAGGATGATAAATAAATATAGCAAATAGAAGCAAAAGGATGTACGGAATACATGTGTTTCATTGGCCAGATGTGCTTGCCACTGCTGTACTGCTTGGTTTTGCTAGCTTCTGGCTGCATCAGGTGGGACCATAATGCACACAAAGTATGAAGAACAATAGATGCCTGATTACATTTCCCAGATTCCCTGCATTACAATAGAAATTGTATAACAACACGATAATGATGCATATTATTGGCAATTTTTTTTGTTTTACTTTTTTGCTAAAAGCTGTACTAAAGTAGGATGTGTTTAAATGCCTACTATCTTCCATAAAACATTTAAATTTTGGCAGGCTATGTTAAGATAATGATGGAGGAGGGTATGTGCTTAGAGTCAAGGTATGAAATTTAAAATCATGGGGTGTAAATTACATACAAAATCTCATGTGCGATCACCGCATGTAGAATTTAACTAGCATTATAGAAACTGTGTACTATAACTCACGCAAATAGCATACGCGTTGCATGCACCTAGCGCATATGTTGCTCCTTTTATGTACATAAGTCTTGGTACGCAGTATAATGTTTGTTAAAGTTAACATACACTTTTGGTGCAACATAAAATGTAATATAATTTATTTATTTATTGTATTTATAAAGCGCCAACATATTACGCAGCGCTGTAATATGTAATGTAGTGTACACATCTCAATGTGGGGTATTTACTGTATATACTCGAATATGAGCTGACTCGAGTATAGTCTGACCCCCAAATTTTACATATAAAAAATGGGAAAAACTGACCGACTCAAGTATAAGCCGAGTTTAGGACATGCAGCAGCTACTGATGAGTGTCAATTCTATTCTACAGTTGCGCTGTGTTGTAAGTATCTAGTTCTGAGATGAATTGCAGTGAGATTACACTTCTCACTGTGCAAAAATTAACAGGTTCTGGTACTAGCCTTGCTGCTCAGGTAAGCTGAGGAGACAGGCTACAGTAAGATTGTACCCATTAGGATCAAGCATGATAGATGCGACATTTGATTCTGCTAGGTTCTTGGTATACAGTCCAGGAGATATTCTGTCTAATCTGAGCAGACCACCTGAACAGACATTTGATTACATGTTAAATCCCCCCCAGTGTGATCATCCCCACTCCACACCGCTGAGAATATGTGGCAGACCTTACAACCCTAGAGATGAGCTGCACGCTGACAGCCACGTGCTCTCTCCTCCCCCCTGTCATGTGCAGAGTGCTCGGCCGCCCTGCACCGCTACACTGGAATGTGTATAGAATTTGTATCGACTTCTGTGTCCCCTCCTGAGTGTCCCTATTAGGAAATACAGAGTGGCAGTGCGTGCTTCCATCCCTCACTCCATTCTGTGCTGTGCTGCACTGGAATCCCACAGTTTGGCCTATCTCATTGCTATGACTCCTGCGGTGACGCAAGGCGCCGCTAGAGTGTGTCATAGCAATAAGACTGCTACTGACAGGCCAAATCGAGGGACCTCAGTGCAGCACAAAACAGACAAAAATAGATTTAAGTTGTAAACTAACCTGACTATAGCATGTGCATAACTAGTATACTGTCAAATCTTTAGCTCTGAGGTCCTTTGTTGACAGATTGGGGTTCATTCACAACATATTTTAATGATATATATATATATATATATATATATATATATATATATATATATATATATATATATATATATATATACACTTTTTTTTAAAGCAAAACATTACTAAAAAAAATTGTGTGAGAAAAGTAATGCAGAAGATAGGTTAATCAGAAACAACTTTTTGGGTAACTTTTTTTGAGCTTGACAAGTACAGAAAATACATTTCATAGATATGTGGAAACATATGTAAATATAGATAATGTATGAGTTAAGTTTTGTGTATCAGTAGCATTGTCACTATATGGTGATAATTATGAATAGATTTAGAGAGTAGACAATTTCCATATTATGTCACCAGGAAAAAGCCTACATCTCTCTCTGAAACTGCTTTCTATATATAGCATCAAGTCTGCTTAATGACCTGAATGTCTCAAGCTGTTTCACCTACAAAGTTTTTTGATGTAGACCTTGAATGTCGTGTATGATGATCATTTTTGTAAATCATTTAGCAAGATGACCATGTGGTGTTTGTTTTTTTGGAGTAATTGGCCATTGAAAGTGTCTATTTTAATGGGAGATTCATTACATGACCTTTTCAGGGTTGACTTTGGCATTTTTTCTCCCTCTTGCATTCTGCTTACTACACAGCATTGCAGTATGTGATCCCCAGTGCTTTCTCTCTTGTTTAATCACACTCTTGTTAAGATGGATTCATTGTTAAATCTGCAGTGGCTTCATTAGGAGCATGTTTACTTCTACCATATGGTAAGTGCTCTGTGGTAGAGTGGAGACAGGTTCTGTTATGCTGCGTAGCATATTGCCGTGGTGCGCACACACTTTCAGCAAATAATTACTCTACTTAAAGGAGCATTCAGTCTGAAGACAGCATATGCTGATTGCTGACTATGTTTGCCTTACATTTCTCTAATTTCATCTTCCCTGTACAGTAAGGTGACCCACTGGTCTCATCTGGGCTTCAAGAAAACATCTGGATTTGTAGTTGTTTATCCTGCACTTTTAAGCACATACTCATTATAGCACATTTCTTGAGTCATCTTTGGTCATAATTAATATTGACCTGTTAGTGCCTTTAACCCTTTGCCTGTCAGTGTTTTCTTTAAAAAAAAAAAAAAAACTATATGTGAATTGTGTTTATTAAATGTCATGCCCAAATCTATATGTACCAAACTCCACATTTGTCAGTAGGGATTGTTATTGAGGTGCAAATACATTTGAGATGACTGAGAATTATGTTACAGAATTATGCTGCTATACAAATCTAAAATGTAAATGGGCTAATCAAATCTTGCACTGGAAGCATTTGATTGGTCAATTTTGAAGTTGCATAGACTTGCAGTAATATTTTCATAATTCCATATCAAATTATAATTATTTGCATATCTAAAGCCAAGTAGAAAGTCGGCAGTGACTCAGAAACGTTGTACTTAAAGTGGATCCGAGATGAACTTTTACTCATTGTATAATTGTGTTCCTTTCCTATTGTTTATAGGGCATTCCTCAAGCCAACTACGTTTTTGTTAGTTTATAGTTAGTTAATTTTTCATCTCGGATCCGCTTTAATACCTTTAGACGTCTGTGGCACAGGGATATACAGTATGAAGAAATAAAAATGCCATTAGAAGGAAGGTAGACGTAGTTTTGCCTTGGGGAAAAACAGGAAATAGTGTTGCTTAAATAAAAGTCAAAGTATTTTGTATTACATAGTTAAGATTGTAGATGAAAACAAGCAACGTATGAGAACACAGGCCTGTGATAACCCCCTAAAAAACTGTCAAATATGCATAAAGGTGCACAATAACAAAAAGGCTGGAAACAAATCTGTGCCAATGTAGTGCTATTTGCACAGAGTTTGTTTGTTCTCCCCATGTGTTTGTGGGTTTCCTCTAGGCACTCCAGTTTCCTCCCACATCCCAACAACATACAGATAAGTTAATTGTCTTTCCCCAAATTTGGATTTAGACTACAATGGACATATGACTATGGTAGGGGTTAGATTGTGAGCTCCTCTGAAGGACAGCTAGTGACAAGACTATATACTCTGTGATGCGCTGCAGAAGATGTCAACACTATATAAATACTACTAAATAATAATAATACTGTACAGTCACAAAAACAGGCCCCTCTGTTTCTACTGAAATAAGGTAATTGTTCGGTGTAGAGCCAGTATTCGTACTTCTCTATTTATTAGCAATAATAGTGTATTGTATACAACTCCTGCTTAGTCTGTGTCTATACAATTCAACTGTGAAATCCCTGATGCATACATGTTCACAATACATTTAATTAAAAGCTTCTTATGCTTGTAACCAACATCAAAGATAATATCTATGCATCTGCCTGGAGCCAAAATGTATATCCAAGTTCCATGTCCAAAACTAAAGCTATAATCTGTAATGAGGTAAAAAGAAAAAGCCTGCCTGTCTAGTGTTGAACATATAAGGCCTCGTTCACATCATTTAGCGCAGATGGATGTGCGATCGCAACGTAACGCGTCCGATCGCACGACATCTGCGCTACTATGCGCTGCGCTGCAGATCCCATTCATTACAATGAATGGGATTTGCGCTGCGATTACCAAAAATGCGTGCAGCACGCGATAGCGCAATCGCGCTGCCACGCAGCACATATGATGGGAACGGTAGAAGGGCTGTCTATGCCCTTCTACCGTTCTTGCGCGTCGCACATTATACGCGCTGCCAAAATGCGTACGGCAGCGTGTATAGTCTGAACGAGGCCTACGTCCTGTGGTAGTAGCCCAGGGAAGCATTAGTGTGTTATATAGTTACCAGTCTTGGCACTGGCAGCACTTCCTATTCTTATGTCTCACTCACTGTTTTGTTGGCTTCCCTCACAGCTGCATTCATCTCTTGTCAGTGCTAGCCACACAAATGGGACACACACACACACACGCACGCACGCACGCACACACACACACACACGCACACACACACACGCGCACACACACACACGCACACACACACACACACACACACACACACACGCACACACACACACACACACGCACGCACGTACGCACGCACACACACACACGCGCACACACACACACACACACGCACACACACACACACGCATGCACGTACGCACGCACACACACACACGCACGCACACACACGCACGCACGCACACACACATACTTCTTGCAGATTTAGGGCTAATTTCTGTTTAGTAGATCTGTAATTTGCTATTTTTTGGGCAGTTGTGGGTTTATTTTGAAATAGAATATCAGCATCCATGTGTTACTTGGTAATCAAGGCATCTTTAAAATGAACATCATGGGAGATTATAAGTGATGCTGCAAACCTGTCTTAGATTTGGTGGCAAACGTTTATGATTCTTGGGCTGTTGAAAATAAAAAAATGTATATTTTTGGGGAGATTGCACTAATATTCTTGTACCGCAGCAAAAAACTTTTATTTTTATGAAATACTAGTGACATTTCCTAGTTGCTTCCAATGCCATGTATGATCCAGGTAAGGGTTCAAAACTCTGGACACATACTTCAAAAATTCAAAGTCAGTTTTGCAAGTTTTCAGGATTACATATGAGCTTCAATATTTTCCAAACCAGACATACCTTAGTATCTTAGTTCCACTGCGCCTTAGAAAAATAAGGGCCAGAATGGTCAGATGACTTGAAACCCAATCCAGCTCATATGGCTTGCCTGTAGTTTGATGCTAGACAACAGCAGAGGAGTAGGCAACATCCACTAATAGCAACTGACATGCAACTAAAGAACAGAAGTTTTTTTATTGAAATCAGGTAAAAAGGGTTAATGTAAATAGCCATGATTCTCAGCTATCACCAGTAAAAAAAAAGCACCTGAGGCACCCAATAAAAAAAGATTCGGCTACAAATAGCAGACGGGTGGCCCCGACGCCTGCTGTTATATCGGGCGATCCTTTTTACCAATGGTAGCCGCTAATCACAGCAATTTATATTCATCTCTATGGTGGCTCCAATGATAGCCACAGCTACAAATAGTGCAGTTTGCATAGCGAGTTATTCCCGGTGCCTGCTATTTTAATGGGCAACTCCAGGCTCCAGCACCCTTTCTAATGATATTCACCATGGGCAGATTTAGGTTTAGGCGGCAGGAAAGTCTAGGGTTAGGCGCCACCAGGTGGGTTTAAGGTTAGGCACCACTTGGAGTTCTTCTGGTGACTTTAGATGTTGAGTCCCTTTACACCTCCATCCCTGAACGCGATCAGACATGAACTGATGCTTCAGATGCACAAAGAGCATTTTGATCAATCTCCTTCAAACTGTTCTGAGGAAGAATTCTCTCCTAATTGAGGATACATTTTATGAGCAGTGTCAAGGTACAGCAAGAGTCAAACAGGGCCATCCTTATGCAAAGTTGTGTATAGGCCTGTACAAGTAATCTATTGTTTACACTTTTTGGCAAAGCAATGCGTTTTTCTCCACCACTCCAAGCGATGGAGAGATACATTGATGACTTTTTTGTTATTTGGATGAGACCACGTTCGACCCTTAAAGTTTTAATTTCACAGTTGCATGAGAGATGTCCAATTATTTATCTAACCCTCTATTGTGATTTAGATTCTGTTGCTTTTTTGGACACATTGTTGAACAAGACTGGTAATGCACTTTAAACTGATCTGTTTAAGGAGGTGACAGATAGGAAATTGATAATCCATTACAGGAGCTTTCATCCATCACGTATTATTAAAAACAATGCAAAAAAATCAATTTGATGGAATTTGATGGAATGGACTGGATTGTAAGAGATCTGGAAATTAAATAATTTACACAAAAGGAGGTGGGCCTGGAATTCCTTGGATTTCCATTCTTCTCTTTCCTCTGCACCAGTTTTACAGAGAAACTCGATCAGGTGTGAAAAAACGATATAGAATTCCTTTTGTTTCCACATTTTCTACCTATTCCAAAAAAATGTTGAGTAGATTATTAGAAAAAAACTATCCGGTTCTTAAACATAGTTTCCCTACCTTTTAGAAATTCCAGACTCCTCTTATAATGTTAAATGGAAAGGCAATCACCATGGGAGATTAATCCGTGTAGACTTTCTTGTTCTGAAAAAAAATTACACTAGAACTCCTAGGAAGGGTGTCTTTATGTGCATTTGCTCTCATATATGTAATAATATTATGAAAGGATCAACATTTTACATTTCACTATTTGGGAAATCATTCCAAATTAATGGGTATTGAACATGTAACTCTCCTTATGTAGTTTACCTGGTCAGCTGTTCCTGCAGCAAGAGCTATTGTATGTGGGTAAAAACTATTCAAAGATTGAAAGATAGAACGTGCATCCCTCCATCAGCAAGTCAGCCATACCCTTAAAGAGAGTCTGAAGCGAGAATAGATCTCGCTTCAGACCTCATATATAGCAGGGGCACGCTATCCCGCGGCTTAACGGGGGTCCCTGTCCCCCCAAATCCCCTCCGTAATGCGGGGGAGCGCTTCCACATTGGGGCAGGGCTGACCGCCGCAGCCCTGCCCCACGCGCGTCTGTCAGCGCGTATCTCCGCCTCTCCCCCGCCCCTCTCAGTCTTCCTTCACTGAGAGGGGCAGGGGAGAGGCGGCGATGCGCGTCTGATAGATGCGCTGAGAGGCAGGGCTTGCAGCCGTTAGCCCTGCCTCTAGGAAGCATATTCTACGACCAACCTTTGCGACCAACTTTTGCGGGGGGTGGGTGGGGGGTCAGGGACCCTCGTTTAGCCACGGGATAGCGGCGTTTTAGCAGGGGCACACGTGCCCCTGCTATATATGAGAGCTGAAGCGAGATTTAGTCTCGCTTCAGTGTCTCTTTAAGTGTGATGGTAATCAGGCTTTGTCTGGAAATTTCTTAAGGAAAGGTCATTCTATGAATCAAATGAGAGTGCAAGTTGTTGATTCTGTGCCATCTTTGAAGAAAGGGTGAGATATTAGAAAGGAACCTATCATGTTTTGACAGACTAAGCTGGGTTTGGCCTATGTATGCTCTCTTGTGCGACTTATCCTCATTTTAAGTGGGTGGGGCTACTACACAGGCTTGGTTTTTACAGAATATATCAGTTTGTAAGTGATGTGTTTCCGCCTTTGCATCAGTTTTTCTGATGTCGACAGTCTGTACATTTATTGGTCGCCCACGTTTATCCCTTGTTACCTATTTGGCGCTTCTTTACTATAGCTTAGTTCCGCATCAGGTCTGCCTTACTTACGAGGCTGGTTTAGCTCCTAGATATGCTGGTTGTTTCCTAATTGGTCGGCATGGCGCTGCTTGCTAATAGTGATTGGTTCCTTTTTTTTAGCTGGTTGGTATATAGCTCATTGTTGTGAGACTACAGTTTATGGCTGAACAAGCTTGATAAAGAGAGGGTGTCCTCTGGAAAATTTGCTGAGCTATGGATTTATTGAGGAAATAAATTGTAATACAGTGCTGGGTCTCTTCACGTTGTTCCTATTGTTTGATGCTGTCACTGTAGGTTCTTTTACTAGGCTTGCATATGTCATTTCAGCAGATGAAAATTTCAAATCCTGCATGTAACAAAAGATTAAATAATATATTTTTCTGTAATAGTAGTAAGGCTAGCAAAGTGGACACAGTTCCGCTACTGCTCTGTAAAAGAGAAGTTATGGTAAATATGCATTTTTACTAAAGTAAACATATATATATAGTTCTGTTTACTTGAAAAAGAAAAACTATGGCTGAATACACAAAAAGTCCAAAAGCAAATGACTGAGGAATAGCTGCATCAGTGCATTGCTTAAGGGGCACGTGTTTAATTTAAAGCAAGATATTTTTGCCACAGTTTGCAAGCAATTATATATGGGATCTGAACCAGAAAGTAACGTTCAATCCCGCACCAGAAAATGAATCAGAAATATATATATATGCAGTTACACAATGCACGGGCTGACAACACTATGTCTGGCAACCGATTTAAAGGTAATTTCACATCATATAATGTTAAATAGAAATAATTTTTATATTATTACTATTATTATTAGTATTATTAATTTTTAAAGCACCAACATATTCTGTGGCACTGTACAAAGTAATAAACAAACATGGGGTACAAAGTAACACAGACAATGGTAAACACCAATATAAGAAATACAGAGTTGGTACAAAATATAGAATTGGTAACTACAGTGACAAAAATAATATGAATAAATGTGTAACAAATTCCAAGACACAAAAGGGTAAGAGAGCCCTGCCCTTGTGACCTTACAATAAAAAAAGGAATAGGGGGAAATAAGAGGTGGGGTAGTATACAAAATTCACACTTAGAGGCAGTATGTTTTAGGTTGTCTAGTTGGAGTATAACGTGGCCAGAAGTCAAAATGGGAACTGGCCTAAGGTAGAGCATATGCTTGACGGAAAAGGTGAGTTTTGAGGGCACATTTAAAGATGTCAGATGTTGGAGAGTGACAGATGTGTTGTGGCATGGGATTTCAGAGGAGGGGTGAAACAATTGTGAAATCTTGTATGCTTGAATGCGAGTAGATGATTCTAGAAGAGGTCAAAAGACGGTCATGAACAGATCTGAAACTGAGGTTGGGTTGGTATCTGGAAATGAGTGAGGAGATTGTGGACAACTTTGTAGGTTAGGGTTAGGAGTTTGAACTGGATCCTCTGGTTAATTGGTAGCCAATGAAGAGCTTGACAGAGAGGAGCAGCAGAGGAAGAATGAGAAGAAAGATGAATGAGATAAGCAGGTGAGTTCAGTACAGATTGGAACAGGGCCACTCTGTTAGATGGTAGTCCACAAAGTAGTATGTTACAGTAGTCCAGATGAGATACTATAAGAGCATGTATTGTCCTGAGTGAGAAAAGGTCGGTTGTGAGATATGTTTTGCATTGGAGATGACTGGAGCTGGTTACAGAGTGAATGTGAGGAACAAATGAGAGAGAGGAGTCAAATATTACCCCTGAGCACTGTGCTTTGGGAACTTAAGTTATAGTAATGCTATTAGTTTGTTCTAACATAACATCACATTGTGATTGTATGAAATCAGCCATAGCATTGCATTAGGGAGAGCTATTCAAATCACTGGAGCAACGAGGGAACCGAGAGAAGAGCGGGAAGGCTCTATTGGACCCAGAACCTTTGCTCTCCTTAGGTAAGTATCTGGCTGATTTTTTTTCGAGTTCAAGTTCCCATTGCCTTTAACAATACAGAAAATATATCACATCAGCATGTACTGGTTTCCCAAGAAAACAGTAGGGGCTTGATTCACAAAGCAGTGCTAACCTACTTAGCACGTCTAAAGTCTTTAGACGCGCTAACCAGGGTGCTAAGTAGATTATCCAGTGCGCGCTTGCGCGAGGATGCTGGCATCCCTGATACGTCTATTACGTCTAGCGTCATTACGCTCTAGCCCACGTGTTCCGGATATTGCAGGGATGGGAGCGCGGGGATTCTACACTTCCGCGCACTCTATGTATCTATACGGCGTGCGTTCCACTGCGGCGTGCTGGCACCATTGTCTCCGCCCCTCCCTTCGCATGTCACAATCTTGGGCCTGTTTTATTGGCTGACTTTGGGTTTATCTGACCTAGTGCACTTTCTGACACTACACTTCCGCATCAACACGGATGGTGGTCATTTCTGGACGTTGGTCCATCTGGTGTGGTCTTCATATTTTTTACAGGTACCTATCTATGCATGGCTAAGAGATACATATATATGGGCATTTTTTCTTCATGTGTTACATTCTGCACCTTGGGCACTGCTGTCTACCTCTTTCTATCTATGTGCATTGCAACCTTGCTGTTTTGTACTATACACATATGCATATGGGACTATGGATTTGAGTATGTCTATTGATATACCTATATATATTGGTGCACTTGGTGATGACTTTCCTTGTTTTATCTAGGGTTTTTGTGGTGATTGTTTTAAACCCATGTATACATGAAACTTTATACACCTATCTCTGGATTATTTCAGGATGTAAGGTGTGTGTTGCAGCACATATATGGGCTGTGTTGATATACATGGGGACTATATATATATATATATGCACCTAAGTTTGTATATCACTATGCCTGAGAGAGACACATATGAGGTGATATGCACTCTGCAATTTGTACTATATTCACTGATGTATAGAGAGCTATAGATGTGCACATGGGTGTTGTCCTGTAGATGGCTCCATTGGCGTATTCTCCATATCAGTAACTGATGGAAACTGTAATCTTTTCAGATTGTGGTCTTCTTTTGGACTCACATGTGGTAAGATTGATTTATTTTCTCATCTACTACCTGCACCCCGCGATGCACATATGCCTAGAATGGTATGTAATATGGAATTTTTTGTATGTGTTTTTTAACAGATATACATGTATACTGAATGCCTCTGAGGAAGCGATCTTTGATCGTGAAACACGTGTCAGGCAGTCGGTTTGGTTGTTATTGAGAGTTCTGAAAATTATGTCTACCTGTGTGTCCGTTACTGTGAAGACCTTTGATATGAAGAAATAAAAGACGAATATTTGTTCATTTAAAACCCCAATTTGTCGCGTTTGCAATTAGATTAGCACCGGAGTTCTCAATCAGATCGCACGCTAACTTTGCGCGCGTAAAACTTTGTGCGCACAAAGTTTTACGCGCGCTAAGTCCCATAGGCTTTAATGGGCACTTCGTGCGGAGCGCCCTGCGCTCTGTGCAGTACGCGCGTAAAGTTTTACACGGATAAAGTTTTGCGCGCGAAAAGCTTGTTTAGACGTGCTAAGGGGGTTTTCACAGGCATGCTAACAGTCAGCACCGCTTTGTGAATCAAGCCCAATGTGTGCCTTTTTGTAAAAATGTAGAAAAGTCCCAACTTGAAACACAAAACTATGAACAGGCACCACAACATTTTTTTTTTACTCCAATGGCTACCTAATATTATATACACTTTTAAAGGAATAACAAATTCTCAAGCTATTAAAGGTATGTTTGGGTGTTTAACAATGCTGATAACATCAGTATCTTGTCCAGCTAATATATACCACCAATACAGAAACACATTGATACCCTCAGAACATTGCTAAGTGTTATTGACAGATCATCTATATTTTTAGCGTCCTGCTGTGATAAGCTAATTGCTTGATATTCTGACTGTCACAGGTCTGCCTTTGGTCTGGTAACTCAAGGCTCAATAAATGTGCCTAGAACTCCAGTGATTTTCATTTGCTTTAAACAGCTGACTCAGAGGACACAATCACCTTCACTTCAGGATCATCCACATAATAACTCACGCTACAGGATATTTCATAGGCTGCATTGCTTCTATATTTTTTTTTCTTCTTATATTTCATATTAAGTTTTTTTTTTTATGGTTTGCCATCTCCTATCTTAAAAGCACTCTAATTTTTCTATAAAATAACCTATTTAGCTGAACGTTAAATTATAGCATGCGCTCAGCATTCCTGAAGGTTCCTGCAGATAGGACTATTTGCTTTTTCTAATCCCTTTATCAAAAGTAACAGTGGGGCTTATGAACACATTGCTTGTGGTGTGGTGGTTTTACAGAGCTCAGATGACTGTAATAATTGCAAGATCATTAATGACATCACACTGTATCCATCCTGGATGCTCTGATGCATGATGTATCTAGCAGCAGGGAGTCCCAGGGATGCCTGTCTTTAGGATAATTACATGAGAAATAGCCATTGTCAAAGGTTTGCATTTTTAAGCTAAAAATAAACTGATGCTAATGGCTTTTATGTTTGTATCTTCCATATTGTTCACCTGCGGAGAAATTCCATGCAGATTTTATGCACAGAGAAAAGAAGGTTCTATACAATGTCTAGTATGATGCAAAACAAATCCTTTATTGATTACAGGTTAAAAGTCAAGCACCACCTACCGATATGTTTTGGGTGCACATTGGTCCATAGTCATAGCATAGGTCCATGGTGTAAGGAATGACATAGAAATAGCATTAAAACCACACTCCACCTTCAATGAGCTTATCGACACACCCCAAAAGTGGAGGTCTGTGCATAAAAGAACAACCCACTGACATGAGTGATAAAAACAATATATAAACAGCAGCTGCCCTAGGTCATGACTTATGTGCCCTTTATATAACTCCAACCCTCTCATTCAGATAATTTTTCATATTATGTGTAACTAGTTGATGCACGCTGTGCAGTACATTCACGGCCCTGCAAAGTTCACAGGATGCACCAGGGTCGTGAATGCAAGTCTACAGCGGCGTGCAGGCGACGCTCGCTCCAGTTCACCCCCGCGCAGGCACCGCCGTTACCGCCGCTTAGCGGGGAGGTTAATGAATGGGACCGCAATTCCCATTCATAAATCTAAGTCCCCGATTCAATGAATACCGGCGTCTATGAGACGCCGGCATTCATTGTATCTTCCTGTTGTTATACTGCTAGGCATTACTTCCGATTCACGTGCTTACGTACGTAAATCGGAAATAATGACTGAGGACAACTTGTGGCCAAATAGTAAATTACACCAAAATTCATTTTTTATTTAATAAAAATCCCCACACTGACTTTTATAATTAACTATTTCCCTCCCACACCCTCCCATAGTACCCAAACTTTTTTTTTTTTTTTTGATATAGGGGGGAAAAATTACATAAAAAAAAATAAGTAGTTACCTTAGGGACTGAACTTTTTTAAAAATGTATGTCAATTTACTAATACTATTAATTTTTAATTTATGGGCTTGTAATTAGTGATGGACGCAACACTGTAAAAATGTACCTTTATTTCCAAATAAAATATTGGCGCCATATATTATACTAGGGAAATTTTTTAAATGTTGCCATAACCGGGACAAACATGCAAATAAAATGTGTGGCTTTTATCCACAGTAGAACATTTTTATTTTAACACTGTAATGGCCAAAAACAAATAATGCATTTTTAAAAAAAAAAGTCTTATTATTCATGTTAAAATGCATTTAGCATAACATAATTCTTAGCATACTGTACCACCCAAAGAAAGCCTAATTGGTGGCGAGAAAAACAAGATATAGATCATGTCACTGTGATTAGTAGTGATTACGTTATTGGCGAAAGAAAGGGAGGAGCGCTGACAGGTAAAAATTGCTTTGGTCCACAAGGGGAAAAAACCTCATCCATCAAGTGGTTAAAATAACTTTTTTTCAGCTCTCTGCAATTAAAAATGTACCAATAAAAGTAGGTGAAAAAGTACCAGCAAAAATATTTTCTTGCTTGCTGGTGGCTTGAAAAGCATTTTATTGATAAGTTGTGAACATAACACCTAGGAAAAGAAACTTAGGAGTAAAAGTGAATTGGATTGGGTTGATTGTGTTCTTTCAGGGTAGACATCATTCTATACTGTGCTCCTATGATTTCATACATTCTCCACATTATGTTTTGTGCTGAAAGACCATACACATGATACTGAGCCACATGAGAGTTATTTTACCTAACAGAGGTCACTATATAGACCCAGCACTGTGTTCTGCAAACCTATTGCCTGATGAAGCGGGGTAGTGACCCATGAAACGCAGTGCATACTTGCAGCTTCTTAATAAACTGTTACTGCAATTATAGTAATGTTCCATTGTCTGGTTCTTTTCTACCAGAGGGAGGTGAGTCCACCTACTTCCCCTTTTAAACGGATTTTAATTCTTTTACTCTTGTTTGGCGCCTCTGTTATACCTGCCTTGCGATTGATCTAGTCCACCCTGGGTGGAGGGATGTATCCCCATTTTTCCTTGTCTACAGAGAGTGACTTTTTATTATCTGAGTGGGGTCAGGTCATAATTCTCCCCACCTGCCTTTTCAGTGGTTGCCTTTGCGGCGACTTATGTTTGTGTGTATAATATTACACTTTCTTATAGTGCACCAACAACTGGTTGAAATACTACACCATATTTGGCTCTCGGTTTCATTTCTGTCTTTTTCAAGCCATTATTTTACCTTAGTCTGACCTACGACAGAAGCTAAGACACATCACATGATTGAAAGAACTGCATGCAAAACAAATTAAATGGTGGAGTATGCTAGTTTCCTATTTGAAATCTCTACCATTCATACATGAACAAATAATATACATACATGGTATATATAAAAAAAAGTACTCTTGATTTTCTACTAAAATCTTGTGCTGGGAAATCTGCAACTTGAGCTACTCTTTATTTTTTGCCTAGTTCATCATCAATTGTATCAGCCACATCCTGAGCACTTTGCCTGTACTAAAATGCGCTCCCATTCATATCAGTCACACAATATTAGAAAACTAGATCAAGGCATGAGTGATGTTATTTGATTAGGGCCTTCATATTGCTAACCTAAGCACAGCTTATCATCCGTATTTTAGTAAATAAGACTATGAGTTGCTAGCATGCTGGCTTGGCTGTAACAGAACCACATATTGTGATTTGAATAGGATAGCTAGCACTTTCTGAGATTCCATACACATTTTATAAGTACAACAATGACTAGCTGGCATAGAAATACAAGCTGAGCATGCTAAAGTGTAAATCTATTTTTATACATGATTATTAATTCTATGTGTAGTGCAGATGATTATTAGAATATGAAAATGAGTCTCATATTTTTATTTTCAGTTTAATGGCTTATTTTTTAAGATAGCATCAGACTGTCACATTTTCTGTTTAGAATCCAAACTCAACCATCTTAAACTAAAAGAGGAGTAATGACCCTTTGAACTTTTACATTTTAGTGTCTACTTATTTTTCAGGAAACAGACTGATTTTGAAAAGCTGTTGCCAAGTTCTTTTGCATAGATAACTCAAGTTTTTTTCCCCCACTCTTGCTGTATTGGAAAACAGGAAGAAATTTCAGAGAATGTGTTACTAGAGCTAGTACTACAAGTATCAATGTTTAACTCATCATATCACATGTCACTTCAGGTACGCTTTAATGACACCAGTATTATTTTTTCTGCTTCAGTTGTAGACAGTCCTGATTTTCTAAGCTGCCAGAAAGTTGAAATGTTACTTCTTGAGAGCTTTGTCTGCAATACACTGTTATGTGTGTTTTTGTTACCCAGTTTGCCCCAAAATTCCTATCTTACTATATTTCACTATGCAGAGCAGGAAGCCTTGTTTCTCTTCATTGCACACCAGAGGCCCGTGCAGTGATGGCAATTCGGGCATACTAATTCATCATTTTCTGCTACAGACTCTTGGTGGTAACTGTTATTTCCATTTATACACACTTCTGTGCTCTCCACGGCGGGGGGTCACGTGGTGTAGGGACGTCATCGGGTCTCTACTGCACCGGCGCAGAACTACTGCGCCTGCGCAGTAGAGACCAGATGATGTCACTTACACCACGCGACCCGCGCCGTGGAGTGCACATGAAGCCGACTCGGAAGCCGACCTGGCGCGGTCGGCTTCTTCACCGCTGGACGCCGGGAGGGAGAGGAGCTGCGGAGATGGCACCGATCGACTGCCAGGAGCTGGAAGAAGCCCCAGGTAAGTGCAGTTTGTTTTTTATAACATGTGCGGATCTTCCGGATCTGCGATCTGCGGATCATGTCAATAGGTATTTTGCAAAAATAAAAACATGTACATAAATTGCTTATAAACAGAAATAGATACAGAGCAAACCAAACCAAATCTTAACAAACAGCTGATTTATTTAGTCCATGGTGGTGTTCAGTCCTTTCCCAGAGTCCAGTTACTTGGAACTCTACTCCTGGCAGTTAAATCTTTGGTGGTGACTTATAAGCGGAGAAAAAAAATTGAGTGAAGCTCCTATTAGAAGTTCTCTGTCAAGGAGAATTCATGGAAATCCACATGGTTGAGTTGTCAGGTTTTATTTCTAGCATTGGCTGGCTATGATCAGCTTTATCAGGAAGCAAAAGTGTCACATGAGCTATGAATTAACCACCTGATAAGCCAGTCATATTCTTTTCCATGAATTCCCCTTGCATGAGTCATTCCTAGCAGACATTGAATCCTCTCTAGTGAAGAGCAGTACTGTAAAGCTGTGTTCATCTCAAAATATCCAGTTGTGTAATTTCTCTATGGGAGAAAACCTGCTTTACCATAAAACGCCTTTAAAGCTGAGCAGAGTGTGATGATCTCAGTACATAACCCATCCCTCTTCCACACCTTCCATGAGGACACGCTAATTCAGTTCAGATCACTGCATCATGAGGCTGACTCACCTGTTTTTGAATCCTTAGAGGTCAGAATAATTTTTTTTATTGTTACAGATACAACTCCTTAAATGTTTGAACCACAGAGCTTGAAGATCAGATAACACCATAACCTATGCATAGGAGTCTTCATATGTAAAGAAAAATCCCAAATAAAGTTAAAGCAGACAACATAGAAACTACTTTCTATGTATTATCTGAGACTCGCGTCTTTGGACACCATGTAAAACAATATCGCTATAGGTTATATCCAGACGTTTTGCTGTAAGTGCTGGATTAAATGAAGACATATGCTAACCTTGTGCTTACCATTGTCAATGCTTGTTTTATAGCATGGAAATAAACATCTTATTAGACAGGCCGTCTTCAGAGACCATGGCAGGTAGGCATTAGCCATCAATGTAATAATAAAAATGGACTTAAGTAAGGTTAGTGTAAAAAGGGTGTTCCAAAAGCCTGGCCATACAAATTCATAGTAATATAAATTGTGAGTGTCAGAGTAGCGGGTTGTAAGAGAGTTGTCTGCAATAACAGGAGCTGACAAGATAATGCGCCACTCTGGCAAATAGCTGCGATAGACGATAAAAGCTAATATTACCAGATAGTCATTTCTTTGCAAAACTGAAATGTGTCATTTTAGTCCAAAAGCTTTCAAGGTGTATGATGACTTTTTTAATTAATATAACTCCTTCAGTGCTAGCAAGAGAAAAAAAAGATTTGTCTCTAATCACTCATGTAGCGACTAAATGATACCAGTGAAAATAAAAGTAGAAGCCCTATTAATGCGTACAGTTAATTCTGGCAGTCTTCAGAACATTTCAAACTTGTTTTGCACATCACTGTTTTCATGCAGGAAAGTGTCTAAGTACTTTGTGCTTCTATGGGTAATTTTTTTCCAACATCCAGATCTCTCGCGGCCGCTAAATAACTGTTAAGAATAATTGATCAGTTTGTTGAAATGATTATAGTAATTTTTAATCAGTGTAATCATTATTATATTGTATCTCTGTAACGCAACTGACCATTTCACGTCTAACTGAAACTTGGTCACGCTGCATTCCACTCTGAGTGGTATGCAGTGTGACCAATCGTCAGTTAGATGCGAAGCGGCCGTTGCTCGCCACCTTTGTGCCCACCTCCTTCATAGATGACTATACAAACACCGGATACGTAAGCTTTGTCTGGATGTATATTTTTGGGCGCAAATGCACTGCATCACGCCATTTTGAAATGTATACTGGTACTGTCACATTGAGATAATAAATCTATGGATGGAAGGTGCACGCCCTGTGAATTTTGTTGTTTATATTATTATATTGTACAATTATGTTATTAATATTTAGTATTTATATAGCACTGACATCTTTTGCAGCACTCTTAAAAGTCTCCAGCCATATTACCAACCATCCCTCTGAGGGTCTCACAATCTAATGCATACCATTGTCATAGTCTAAGGGCCCTTTTCCACTAGCGCGTTTGCGTTGGCCGAATTGTAAAGTCGCAAACCGCTAGCGATTTTACAATCGCTACGGTTTGCTTTTTAACATAGGAATCGCGGTAGGTCATTTCCACTACCGCGATTCGTTTGTGACGGAAACGCGAACACGCGGCAGAGTGATATTTGCCGCGATTTTGCTATGCAGTGCATAGCATAGCAAAATCACGGCCGCAAACGTCGGGAAATCGGCAGAATTGCGATTCAGCAATCGCTAGCGTTCAGCGTGAATGCTAGCGACTGCTAGTGGAAAGGGCCCTTATGGTCCTTTATTAGTATAAAGCTTTTTGTTCGGGGGTGGGCGAGGGACAATGTAATTTATCAGTGTGTTAGGCTAGCTTCACACTCACTTTTTAAATCGAACTGTTTTCTTAAATGGATAAACAAACAGGTCAACGGATCCTCAGTGGCATAGCAATAGGGGTTGCAGAGGCCCTGGCTGCACTGGGGCCCTTGGGTGAGAGGGGCACCCGTAGGGCCCTCCCTCAACTGCAGTTCTATAAGTTCTCTGAATAATAATAATGATTAACAAGCTGTTCCCCATCCCCTTCTTGCACCTCTGACACTGTGGTTGTCCTCAGCAGTTTTTGGTGTGCCATATCAACTGATATGTATAGAGCGCTTGGGAGGGCATGTAAAACTGGCACCGGGGCCCATAGTTTCTTAGCTACACCACTACGGATCCTATATGCTATGCTATATGCTATCTATGACATGCCCATTACACAACAGGAACCAATGGATGTGGGCAGACACAGTAGATCACGCATTGGATCTGCTGTGACCATCCTCATCGAGAATGTTGGCAAAAGTGAACCTAGCCTTAATGAAATGTTGAAGGAGACTGAAGTTCCCAGAGAGGGCATACAAACTCCATGCAGATAGTGTCCTAGTTCAGATTTGAACCTGACATACTAGTGCTGCAAGGTGAGAATGATATTCACTATATCGCCATGCTGTCATTGAAAGTCATCGATCTATAAGAGAGGTTTTCAGTTGTTTCCTAATGAGCCTCATCTGACAAATTCTGGTGACCTCTGGATCAAAATACTAAACAATAAACTAAAAAAGGTTATCAGGATGACTGTAAATGGCGGATTCTACCTATCAGGAAAATAGACATAAAATATATAACTTTTAATATATATAGTAAGTTAATACCTGAAGTAACACATTTTGGCTCACCATTTGTAGTCATTCAGCAGTCCTGAAAGCATAAGTGTTATCTTAAAGGAAGGATAAGGAATGATTGGCATTGCAACGTACATTTATACTTCAAAAAGTGAGTCTGTAACATCTGCAACTATGGCGGCTGCGGACACGCAGGGTATACCTGCAGCCGCCTTTGTTCCCTGTTCACAGGCCTCAGCTGTTCCTTCGGCGTCTAGTACGCCGGGAACGGTACTGTCGTGTGCTCATAGGGTCGCTGTATCGCGCGGGCGCGCGCGGAGACAGGACCTTTATGCTGGAAGGAGGCGCGTCAGCTGACCTGCCGGTCGGCTGACGTCAGAGGTGACTCACGCCGCTCGGATTGGCTGATTGGTAAGGGGCACGGCTGTGAGCGCACCTCGGCTTCTTAAAGAGAATCTGTAACGTCAAAACGTCCCCTGGGGGGTACTCACCTCGGGTGGGGGAAGCCTCAGGATCCTAATGAGGCTTCCCACACCGTCCTCCGTCCCTCAGGGGTCTTGCTGCAGCCCTCCGTACAGCGGTGACGTCAATATTTACCTTCCCGGCTCCTGCGCAGGTGCTCTGACGGCTGTCGGCTTCGAAGTAGGTGGAAATACCCGATCGCCGTCGGGTCTGCTCTACTGTGCAGGCACAAGTCTCCGGCGCCTGCACAGTAGAGTGCACCCGACTGAGATCGGGTATTTCCGTCTACTTCGGAGCTGAAAGCAGCCACAGCGCCCCCCCTGGAGCCAGCAAAGGTAAATATTGAATTAACAGTCGGGTCTGTCGCCGGCTGTTCGGAGGGCTGCAGCGAGACACCTGTGGGACAGAGGACAGCGTGGGAAGCCTCATTAGGATCCCGAAGCTTCCCCCACCCAAGGTGAGTACCCCCCAGGGGATGTTTGTGATGTTACAGTGTCTCTTTAAGCCTTCACTGGTCATTTACAACTTGTCTGCTGTTGCGAATACACTCGTGTTAGCGCTCAGACCTTAGACTAGTATCCGGCGTGCTTTGATCTGGGAGGAAACCAGAGATTTCACACAAGACTAGGACTATTGTTATATTGTATTACTGATTACCTGTGTATGATTCTGGCTATACTCTGACCTTGCTATTGCTTATCGATTCTGTACTTCTGCCTATCTGACCTTAGTTGCTGAACCTCTGCCTGATATCTCACTATTCTTCTGTCTCACGTTTCTGTACTGTATTCGCCTCTCAGTTGCCAAACCTTGCCTGTCTGACCTCTCTACTCACCAGTGGGCCCTTGCCACTGGTGAGGTGCTCTTTTGACTAAATACCCACCAGCTCCTCTGGTGAGGATTTACTTTAAGTTATACAACTCCTCTGATTGATATTACCTTACCAGCTCCTCTGGTAAGGTCTAGTTAAACTATTCAGTCGCTTGTGCTGATAGTACCTTACCAGCTGCCCTGGTAAGGTTTAGCCAAACTTTGTTGTCTCTCTTGCAGCTAGTACCCACCAGCTCCCCTGGTGAGGGCTAGCACTGTTGTTGCAGCTAGTACCCACCAGCTCCCCTGGTGAGGGCTAGCACTGTTGTTGCAGCTAGTACCCACCAGCTCCCCTGGTGAGGTCTAGCACTGTTGTTTCAGATAGTACTCATCAGCTTCTCTGGTGAGATCTATCCATTTAATCTACTGTTGCACCAAACACTTTACACCTCTGTTTCTCAGCCTTCTATACTTGCATTATTGGTGATACTGCAGATCACGACATAATCAGGTATAGAGTCTGTATTATTGGTGATTCTGCAGATCACCCAATAATCAGACGTCTGTGTGCTACACCAATCGTTACAGAGGCACAGTCCAAATGAATAAATACATGGACATATCGGTGCTCAGAGGTGTGGTGGTGACGGTGGGTGCTGGGCACTGCTCGCCTGACAGCTGTTTCGTGAACCGGCCGTCAGGCGAGCAGTGCCCAGCACCCACCATCACCACCACACCTCTGAGCACCGATATGTCCATGTATGCTGCACTACTGTTTTGTATTTATTCATTTGGACTGTGCCTCACTTTTTGAAGAATAAATGCACGTTGCAGTGCCGATCATTCCTTCTCCTTCATCCATGTATGTACTTCCCTTGGATAAGAGCACGCTAGCTACATAACTGTAAGTGAGGTGTGTTCTACCTGCCTAATCCCCTTCCATGCTGGCTACACACTGCTGCAGTGCCAACTGCTTCCCTACCTGTTTTTATAAGTGTTATCTTACAGCACTTTAACATTCATCATTTACACGGCCCACAAAGTCTCCTGAAGGCAGGCATGCAAACTCAGTGTTTCCACCTCAACACAACTCACACTGACAGATCAGATACAGACTTGTATATCTCCCAAGAGCAAATAGTTACATACTGATGATGTTCCACAAGCTGTACACTCTAGAGCGTCCCCAGAGAATTGACATTATTGACGTTATGTTACTCCTACAGGACACAATTAGATGTGGTATCTTAGGTCACATACTACTTTATCATCCACCCCATTCACTTGTACTTGTATCTCCTCCAACAACTCCTTTAGCCCCTTTAGTTTTGAAGATGTTTCCTTTTTTTATCTCATCATCCTTCTCCGCTACCTGTCCTTTTCACTCTTGACCACCCCCCTGACTTTCTTCATTCCAACTCCACCGCTCTGATCCTGAATAAACTATTTTATGCAGTCTCTCTCTCTTTCTGCTAGTATTTTTCACTTAAGCTTAAAGCAAAAGTGGTTCCAGTGCACAGTGCTCAGCGCCGAATGCCGAAACTAGGTGCTGCCATGGCAGTAGTGTTATACTGCGTAAGGGTAATTACATCTCCCTTCGAGTTGCGACAACTTAGAGGAGGAATAGTATTTTGCTCCACCAGAGATTTAACAGCATCAGCAGGGTGAGCCATCATTCACCCTTCGGCCAGCCCACCGCCGGCGTACAGATACGTACGATAAAACAAGCAGTTGCAGTGTCCTTTTAACCAGTACTCTCGAAATGCTTTCCCATTTCTATTTTCCACATGTCTTCCAACTTTTCTCCTCTGTTTCTATCCCAGCAGTCTATCAGAATTGACGACACTGCCCTCACTTGATTTCATTTTTATTTATCTGACCACTCATTCCACATCTTTTTCAATGGTACCCTTTCCCCTTCCACACACTTTCCTGTTGATGTTCTCCTAAATTCAACCCTACACCTGTACTTTTCTGTTTTACCATTCATTTGCAGATTGCAGATTACCTTCAGATTTATCAATCCACCCCTGATTCGATTTTCTCTGTTCTCTATAACTACTTCTCATATTCTGCTTTTCTTTGAAAACCTCTGCACTGGCTTCCCTTTTATTCATTTCACCTCAACATCAAATCCAAGCTACTGTGCTTCACCTTTAAGTGATTACACCATTCTGTCCAACGTATACTTACAATCTTATGAATAAATCTCACCCACCCTCTCATCATCTCCAGTGACAGATTATGACTAATTCACTCATAACCTATGCATAGCTTCAGGACACCTGTAGTGCTGCCCCTACTCTCTGGAATTCCCTCTCTAATCCTTTTAGGCTTACTCCCACATGGACCACATTTTTACTAGCCTTTAAAACCTACTCCTTTGAAGAGGAACTTTAACCCAGGATTGAACTCCATTCCAATCAGTAGCTGAGGCCCCCTTTCCCAAGAGAAATCTTTACCTTTTCTTGAATAGATTATGAGAGACATCTGTATGGCTGCTATTGTGGTGAAACCTCTCCCACAGTGTGATGTCAGGGCCATGGTCCTGACAATTTGCTTTCTTGGAACCTTGTTGCATTGTGGGAAATAACAGCTTTTCCCATCTGATAAGCAAGCAATATCTCCCTCTGTGCATATAATTCTATGTAAACAAACATTCCATACAGATCACCTGGCAGAACTAAAGATGTCACCACCAGTGAAACATTTTAGAATATAAACCAGGGAGAGACAATATTTTACAATGGACAAACACTGACTAAATAATCTAGAAATGAATATTGTGAAAACAAAACAAAACAACATTTTTTTTTATTCATTATATCATTTTCACTACAGTGCCTCATAAAATTCACCTATCTTGTTTAGTAACCATCAGTTATTGTATATTATGTTCCCCAAGCATCTAAATTGTAATCCAGATTGGACAAGGTCCTCTTCTTCTCCTGTGGCATCGATTGTACTGTTATTTATGCATGTTTATTATCTGCACCCACTATTTATTATACAGCACTGAGAAATTTGCTGGTGCTTTTCCAACAGTAGATAATGATTATAATAACAAGTAGATGTACAATTTCACTAAAATAAGCGTGTTATTCCCTTACTGCTAACTGGGCAGCAGTATGACTCTGAATAGTAAAGCATTTATTGTTGAGTGTACTCAGAAAGGCAGTAAATGAACTGAAATAGATTTTACTATAGCATTTAAAACCAACACTTAGATAGCATAAGAAATAACTTACTGAGGATACTTAACTTATATTATCATGAAGATAACCTCAGTAGTATAAGGGAACATAAGTCAGCCTGTCAGACTTTCATTTAGCCATCGGGAAGAACTTGCAGCAATATCCTGTTTCCTTTTGCCTGGCTGCAATCATTTTTTTTCCACACTTTTTTTGATATCTTTAACCTTTGAAAATAATACAACAGGATATATTGGATTCTCCTGACTTTTAATGCTGCCAGTAATAAAGGAGATATGGAAATGTGAGTGGAGGAGAGTCATTAAATTCCATTACTGGGCAGGTTTTCCACTTCTAGGCAGGACATTCTTTTTCGTAAATTAAATGTCACAACTTTAAATAATAAAATGTAATGTTTTATCTCACTCAATAAAGTTTTCACCTAAAATCATTCTTAAAAATGGCCACTTCCTGACATCACTAGCAAATTACATGACTGTAAAATCCACCCATTATTAAACATCAAAAGCAGACTTATTAATATACACTTGGATCTGTGAAAAAAAAAAACGACTAGAAAAATGAAAGTCATGAATAGGATAGGAAATATAATATGAAAATGAAACCTTAAGTAAGAAGAATATGCAAGGTGTCATTTTTTTGTTACTTTTCTTTAAAAATACAGCTTGCCTTTCACTGAGCTTTAGAGGAAACCTCAGATGGCTAAAAAAAAAAAAAAAATTATACATACCTGGGGCTTCCTCGAGCCCCCTTCAGGCTGTTAGTACCTCACCATCCTCCTCCTCTGCCTGGATCCTCCTCAATTCGACCCAGTTACTCCGCTAGTCGATGCATACTGCACATACGTGGCCTGGCCGAATGCCCCATTGCGCTGCTGTTGCTGGGAGAGTTCTGAGCCTGCGCAGTACTATGCTCTGGGGAGTAGGTGTCGCCAGACTGCGCCGACCGGCACTGACTGACAGGATTACCGGCCTGAAATGCAGAGGGTCCAGGTTGTGGAGGAGGATGGCGAGGGACCGATTAGCCTTAAGGGGGCACTGGTATGTATTTTGTTTTCTCTCAGGTACACTTTAACTACTCGCTCAGTCAATTATTTAAAATTATTGTCTATTCTCACAATTTTAAAACATACCAGCAGTGACATGTGACATGATGAGAGAAACAAGAATACAGTATC
Organism: Hyperolius riggenbachi; assembly: GCF_040937935.1. Classification (NCBI taxonomy): domain Eukaryota; kingdom Metazoa; phylum Chordata; class Amphibia; order Anura; family Hyperoliidae; genus Hyperolius; species Hyperolius riggenbachi. The sequence goes on along the minus strand of NC_090646.1, from coordinate 508,858,255 downwards.
TCATAAGTTTATTTTCTCTTCAGGATTGCTTTAAAGGATACCACAACTGACATGTGGCATAATGATATAGACATGGGTATGTACAGTGCCTAGCACACAAATAACTAGGCTGTGTTCCTTTTTTTCTTTCTCTGCCTGAAAGAGGTAAATATCAGGTATGTAAGTGGCTGACTCAGTCCTGACTCAGACAGGAAGTGACTACAGTGTGACCTTCACTGATAAGAAATTCCAACTATAAAACACTTTCCTAGAAGAAAATGGCTTCTGAGAGCAAGAAAGAGATAAAAAAAGGGGAATTTCTTATCAGTGAGGGTCACACTGTAGTCACTTCCTGTCTGAGTCAGGACTGAGTCAGCCACTTACATACCTGATATTTACCTCTTTCAGGCAGAGAAAGAAAAAAAGGAACACAGCCTAGTTATTTGTGTGCTAGGCACTGTACATACCCATGTCTATCTCATTATGCCACATGTCAGTTGTGGTATCCTTTAAGCACCAGTTAGCACTACCTCCCAACTGCTGCTGACCAAATTACACCTTAACTATTTAGTAGCTGCTCCCATCAATGTGGTCTAGTGCAGTGTGCTTAACATTTTTAACATACTGGAGGCACCCGTCAGTCAGGCATAACACAGCAATAAGCAGATAGGTTATGGTTCCAAGGATGACCATCATTCAGTACTATTCTGTACAGCATGTGAATAAGAATCTGTTTTTCTTTTTAACCCTTTTACCGGCTGATGATCCTGGCTGCAGGTGGAGCAAATCAATCTGATGAAGCTGAAAGGTCAATATAATCATTACAACTGAGGAAGAGGTGCCCAGTATGGATAAAACTAGTTAAAACCAATAAACTAGGAAAAAGTGGGATGTGGCTAACTTCTAGGATGACACAATAAAAGTAAAAGCAAAGACTTTTATTACACTATAGCAATGCGTTTTATGGGAACACGTGCCCACTGCCCACTTCCTCAGGCCAATATTCAGTGCCAGCCACAGTTACAGACAAGCTTTGAGCACCTCTCCTGAGCACCTGACAGGCGCTGAAGGCTCGGCTGTAACTCTGGCTGGCACTGAATATTGGCCTGAGGACATGAACTGGATGGAAGCCTGACTGGAGTTACCACATTCTTGTTGGGACTCAGACGCTACCGGTGCTAGAAGATGAGCAAGACTGCCAGGCAACTGGCATTATTAAGGAGATTAATATGGCAGCCTTCATAGCACTCTCAGGTTCACATTAATGTGACCACAACTGCAATTACTACCCTTTGCAGACTCCAGAGAGTTTCCCATACAAACAATGCCCGTCACCCTTCCCCACTGGCCAAAACACACTCCAGCATTGACCATAATCTGCATAATGTCTTCCTTCCTCCCTCTCTTGGAGCCCAGGTCTCTGTATTGATAAAATGTCATGTGGTCACTGCAGTGATGCAATCCACATAGCAGGGAGAGGGCATTCTGGCTCAAACAATTCCTCTCTGATAAGAACTGACTGTCATAAGTTAATTTGCATAGGCTGTCAGTCTGCAGGATCCATGGTTTCAGCATAGAGAGCAGGCACTTCCAACCTATGCTCCCTGCACTGCATTTTTGGGGTGGCTAAGTTTTGACAGTTGGAGGAAAAGGAAGTTACCAGGGCCCTAGACAGAAGATAAGAAACAATTATGCACTGTAAAAGGAAGTTTGAATTTATTTAATAACAAGACAGCATATTTTTAAGTAACATGTTGTATGCATAAAAGAGGGAAAATTATTGGCAACATTATTATGTGTTAATACTAATAATAATTAGTTATGTTATTATGTAATTGCATCACATCACCTGGTTTATACTGAGGATGTTGCAACATTAAACAATGATTCTAATTGTTTGCATTGGGGAATTGCTCCATGTTCATTCTATTTTTCTATGCAGATGAATCAGCCCTAAAGTGTAGCATCGCATAGCTCACCATCAGCATATCTTATGCAAAAACCAGATTAAAACAAGAGTGTTTAGTGATTTGCTGTTAACATTACTGCACAGTGCATTTTAGGTCCACTATCGTGAAAACTGTAAAATGTAAAAAAAAAACCTGTAAACAACACAACTAAGAAATACATTTCTCGCAGAGTAAAATAAGCAATAAATTACTTTCTGCTATGCTGCTGTCACTTACAGTAGGTAGTAGAAATCTGCCAGGTTTTGGACTAGCCCGTGCCCTTATGGAAGATGCTTTGGGTTTTCTTTATCTCACAAGCATTTAGTGAATGGCAGTTGTTCAGTCCAACTACCACAATAGAGTGCAAACAGGGGTGTGTGTGTATGTGGGGGGGGGGGCAGCTGTCATCTTTGTATAGATCCCTTCCAAGGTTTGCTTTGTAAAAAATAAAGTACTAAAACTCCCCTGTGAGGAGATAGACAGTTCTGTCAGATTTTTACTACCTACTGTAAGGGACAGCGACGTAGGAAAAATGTAATTTATGGTGCATTTTACTCTGGAAGAAATGCACTTCTTATTTGCATGTGTTTACATGTATTTTAAATGTTACAATATTTCGCAATAGTGCTTCTTTCTAAATAAGCGTGCTATCATTCTGAAGTCCTGATTTACTAAGCCAAGGATCTCTCAGCTATTGTGAATGCCTAAGCGATAGGCATTGACAACAGAAACCCAAAAATGGAAATATTGCATATGGCACGCTGGTGGGCTGTAGGAATGGGGAATATGAGCCTATACGGGGAGGGGGAGAGCATCCCTATTTTTATATACTAAGGAAAGGCATTACATACACACAAACACGCGCACGTCATTTTTTTTTTATTAACAGAAAGAATACTGTGCGCATGACAAGGGAAAGTCTGAAATACACCTTTTCATACTGCCAATACATCATCAGCACATAAACTTTATCTGTCATTCAGCAAGGGAGTGGTGCATGACTGCTGATGACTGAGATTCAGTTAGTGAATTTCTGTCCAATCACTGTGGGCCGCTTATTGCTGGTTTTGGCTTTGCAAATGCTAGTTTCTTTACATAAAGTTGCGTACACACCTTTGATTGGTGTCGTCTATCAGGGTTTGGGACTTTATTCCTGAGGTCGACATCGGTGGGCTGGCTTGTACAGATGTGTAGCTGACAATACATTCTATTGCTCTGCGGGATTCGGAGGGATGACAGAGCAGCTCATAAGTGACGTAGCGGGGGAGAGGCGTGAACAAAGAAGTTGGCCACCGCTCAGCCAAGTTGCTTTATCGTTGATCTGTTTGTGGAGCAGCGGTTGGGGGATGGGGCCACCTCAGTCAGCTTTAGTCAGGTTTAAGATTAGGGAATCCCCCTCCCTCATCCCTTCATCATCCAGACAAAAGGAGAATGGGAAGTTTTATGTATTTGTACTTTGTCAGCATGAATAGCAGGCTAACTTTTGAATGTTTCCCCGGTCTCTCATCCATAATAGCACGATTGCAGAGCAGATATACTTTAGATGGCTAAATATTCCTAAATTTGTGTTTTTAACGGTACCTGTGTGAGAAAAACACAAAGCTTTGTTTCCGCTGGGAGTGGCCCTTAGATGCAGGTTGTGAAGATGCTCAGAATTGAATTGTTGATAATGGCTATTATTGAAATTTCAAGGGCAATTTCCTTTCTTGGCAGGTGGCCCAGCTTTACAAGCCATTTGACCCGGTGCTCATATTGGTATTAACATCTCACCAGCACCTAATGAATGAACATTAACAAAATCACCTGGCACACAGGCTTGGCCACCACTAAATCTCCCACTTCCCCTAAACACATCATCCTGATTATATGGACTGTAGCTGCGCCTGACTCTACCGCACACTCTTATCTATTACCAAAACAAATACATTCAGAGCATCATTCATTTTGGATCCGTCACACACAGTATTATCGCCCCATACTTTTAATTAGTACATTAAACTTAACATTTTCCTTTTGGAACAGCCAAGCTATTTGCTGTAAAATGAACACTTCAATTACCTTACTTGTAATGGAAGAAGTGTAATTAACATTGTCTTGAGGCTAATTTTTATTTATGCCACAATCCTTCAAAGATTATACAGCTTTTCCTTCCTTGTCATCGTATTTAGCTTGTTTGCACTTTCAAATGCAGATAATTAATTCAGGCTGTGCTACGGTAGTTAGCTGGGAGTAAATATGAATTATGAAATCATTTCGGTTTGTCTGCTGCACTACATATTGCCCGGCAATGCTTCGGGATAATGTTTAATGCTAAGCAAGCTTAATAATATGTGAATAGCAGGAAGGGAAACTGAAAATGAGCCCTCTGTTCTTTTTTGGCTCTGAACTGACTCCAGAGGGGGAATATGATTGTTCCTGGAACACATGCCAGATTCAGGTAATGTCTGTTTTACCAAAAGAGAATAAAAAGCATAGCTATACAAAGAAAAATAAAGTGCAAAAAATGTATCCATGATTGTAGAAATTAGATTGCTTCTGCTTTGCTAATCCTTAAAACCACATTAACTATCACCAGTAGTCAAAGAAGTATGCATTCCCTACATTCAGTAGCATACTTCTACTTCCCAATATTTGGCAACAGAATAGGCAAAATATACACTGAGAAGTACAGAAGTTTTTGTCATCCAAAATCATTATTCAGAGTCGTTTAGGTGATGGATTTACTAGCAGTCTCTGGCAATAAGGTGCACTCAGTTTGGTCAGGCTAAAGGATCAATATGGAGAATTTAATGGCATTTTAATAAAGGCCTAATTAAAATTGGAAGCATTTCAGTATATTCTTTTTTTCATTAGCAATATTGATTTATTTCAAATTCTACAACTTCTAATTTAAAAATCACCATAGTAAATAGCCTCAGAAAGCTGTAAAACAATTAGCTGAAGAAAAAACAAAGCCAGTATAACTCATTCTGCAGTTTATTTTGTTGTTGTTGTTTTTTGTGTTTTTATTTTTTTCTATTCAGACACATATGGTTCCTGTTATGTACATAGATGAGTTAATCTGTCTTCTGTTTACCTATTTAAGCAAACAGATTCTGTTAATGGGGGATTCTGTGGAGCCAAACACACAGTGTCACATATCACAGTATCACTCTTTATTCTTGATTTTTCTTTGCTTAGATACAAAATGAAGGTTCAAGATCAGGTGCACAGAGCGAATTTCCAATTCATGAATAAAACAGCCTGACACGTGTTTTACGCCTAGAAGCCACTTCCTCAGAGGCAAACAGTATGCATAAAACCTGTTAAAAACACACAATGTACTGTCATGAATAAGTCAAAAACATACCCATTTCTGAAAGCTAGCAGGTAAAAGGTTTTCCTAACATGAAACAATAAATTTAGATCTTACAAAATGAAAATATACAAAAAAATCTCCATATGAGCCAAATTGTTCTATATAAAGGAAAAAGGAAGGGGTGGGGTGGGGGTAGAGAGGAAAGTAAAGAGGAGGTGGAGGGGAGGGGGATGATGGAGACAGAAGTGTGTGGGGGGGGGGAGGAAAGGGAGAAGAGGAAATGTGAAAAACTGATCAAGCAGTACAACCCCATAGTTCATCCTTAGCATCGCCATATCAACACCAAAGGGCAACAAAACATTCCCACATTGTGCACTAAGAACCATATCTTGTCAAGTAGTGCCATCCCAAACTCCTGCCTTAGCATCACAAACTCACCTCCTAAAGATACCACCAAGTGCACCCAAATGAACCAGATATTTCTAAAAGAACATACCTCAATATTCCCTAAAACACCACAGCCTCATAGTCCCCAAAAGTAAAGATAACAAGAATTGTCTTAATATGGAAGAGAGTACAGGTTTTGTAAGCACAAGCAAGGGGTTCAGTGTATACTGAATGAAAATATGCAATGTAATGTACTAGATTTCAGTTCTACAGGCTGTTTTCAGATAATAAATAGTTTAGGGGTTGTTTAATAAACAGTCGATGATGAATATCAGGAATGCAGAGCTCCAGTCCCTAGCTCCACATATTGTACTGCAAATGAATGGCTCAGGAAAGCACTCCTGGGTTACAGGTAGATGCAGATTTTGATGAAGTGAACAAGATAGCTCATACCCCCTTTCCTATGATTGCGCTTGAAGTTAATGACTTCTCAGCCATCCTATCAGTAATTAGCAAGCATGTGGCATGTGTGTGTATGTATGTGCGGGTGGGGGAGTGGCAGAGGAAGTAGGATAGATATGGAGCAATAGCAACAGAAGATATTATGGGGTTATTAATAAGAGTGATAGCACAGACGAATCCAACCACCTTGATTAATACTAGCATGTCACTGCAAGCATGCTGTATATGTGTGCACACATATTGGAAGATAAAGATATACACCTCTTTATTCACGTGGTCTGCAACCAGATAGCCAGTGTAGAGATCACTATCCCTGTAAAAATCACTCTTTACTAAGCCTGTTGTAGTGTTATGTTGGGATGCGGATGAAGTCAGTGCGAGGCAAGACTGCACAGTGTGATGTGAAGCATGTATTGTAGTGGTGTCTGTAGAGGCTCTGGGCAGTGAAACGGTTAAAACTCTCCTGCTCTGTGAAGAGGTTAGGACATTTCCCAGTACCCCGTGATGCTGTGACACCTGCCTGCAAATCGGTAGTGTCACGGTGAAATTGTGACACTTGGGACATATGCAACTTTTATACAACAGAGCCGATGAACTAAACTCTCTAGAAAGCTCATTTATAAAAATAAAGAAAGGCCTTTTCATTTTTTTACACCTCTGCACACACAATTCGCTCAGCTTACTTCAGTCTATTTACAAAGGGGAATAATGCCAGATGATATAAAACAATGTGCACAGAGGAGAAAACCACCTAAAGCTTTTTTACCATTGACCTGATAAGCAGCATAAGGAAATGGGAAAGAAGCTTTGTAGAATAGCTGCATTGCCACTTATAGCCACTAGACCTTGCTTTCCATCCTCACATTCATTTCAGTAGGAAATTATTGTCATTATGTTTCCTTCAAGTTAACATATTAAGAAGAGAAGTGAACTAACAAGTGTAGAAAGCTTGCTGCACCTCTGTAGTTAGACAACCCACATTCTACACATTCTAACAGAACGATTATGGCTGGCTCTGCAGAAAAGATTGGCAACAGCTTAAACAAGCAATTACCTCTTCTTTATCAATTGCAACAAGTGGAGAAAGCGTGCAGAAGAGGTAAACTAAGCAGTTAGCCTGTTCTGCACATTTCAATGAATCGTCCTCTATGATAAGTAAGCAAAGTGCAGTAAAGGATAGCAACAGGCATCTAACCACATGTTTGGCAGCCTAACTTTGGTAAACTTTTTCCTTACTGGCTTGACTGACGCACTTTGCACATAAGTCTGAAAGAAATTGGTGTAATAATCCTTAAAGAGACTCCGTAACAAGAATTGCATCCTGTTTTTTATCATCCTACAAGTTCCAAAAGCTATTCTAATGTGTTCTAGCTTACTGCAGCACTTTGTACTATCACAGTCTCTGTAATAAATCAACTTATCTCTCTCTTGTCAGACTTGTCAGCCTGTGTCTGGAAGGCTGCCAAGTTCTTCAGTGTTGTGGTTCTGCTATGAACTCCCCCTTCCAGGCCCCTCTATGCACACTGCCTGTGTGTTATTTAGATTAGAGCAGCTTCTCTCTTCTCTCTTATCTTTTACAAGCTGGATAAATCGTCCTCTGAGCTGGCTGGGCTTTCACATAGTGAGGAATTACAGACAAGGGCAAAGCTGTTTGCAGGAAGAAAAGAGCAGCCTGAAACTACAGTGCATGAGAGATGCAGGGGGAAAGAAACACACAAATGATCTCTTGAGATTCAAAAGGAATGCTGTATACAGCCTGCTTGTGTATGGATGTATTTTCTATGTGTGGACATACTGTACATCAACCTACTTCCTGTTTTGGTGGCCATTTTGTTTGTTTATAAACACACTTTTTAAAACTGTTTTTAACCACTTTTAATGCGGCGGGGAGTGGCGAAATTGTGACAGAGGGTAATAGGAGATGTCCCCTAACGCACTGGTATGTTTACTTTTGTGCGATTTTAACAATACAGATTCTCTTTAAAGGAAACTTTAAGTGACATGTGACCTGATGAGATAGACATGTGTATGTGTAGTGCATAGCACACAAATAAATATGCTGTGATGCTTTTCTTCCTTCTCTGCCTGAAAGAGTTAATAATCTACTATGCAAATGACAGTTTTTCTCCATTTGGAACCCTGAACCCAGTCAGACTACTGATAAGAAATTGCAACCATAAAATACTTTTCTCTAGGAAGCCCAGTTCTCTGCCAGGAGAGAATGGCTAAAAAATGTCAATAGTTCATATATTTGAGCACTCTGAAACACAAAGATAGACTGTTACATTTAGCTAGAATGTAACAGACAAAATGATACATCTGCTCTTTTAAGTTTTTAAATATGACATAAAACTGTAGGATCTTTAAATATCTTTAAATATACTGTATACTATATTGCAATGACAAAGGCGTAGTTCACACATAAAAAAGTGTCCAGTCCTCTACTGTCAGTTTTTGACAGTTGGCATTAGTTTCACATGTGTTTCTATGGCTGTGTTCACACCATAAATGGTGTACATTTCTGGTCCAGTCAGGTAAAACTGATAGAAAATGGATGCAAAGCTGATGCATAAGTGATAGGACAGGCCAGTACCGGACTGCAAATGTGGAGATTTATGTGTAAACTAGGCCTGAGGGTCCTTTTACACTATATCAGTTACTGTTAGTTGTAACTGAAAGGACAACTGATGGGCAGTCCAATGTCCATGTTTCCCTATGGCCTCTTTCACCATATACACTAAAAAACTGAAGCTTTTTCACAATGCTCTGCTCTGCTATGTAAAAATAAAATGTATTAAAACGCAACATATCTCAATGCATTAAATGTAAAAGGGCCCTTAAAGAGAACCTGTACTGAGTAAAAATATTTAAAATAAACACATGAGGTAACTTCAAATGAACATTACACAGTTACCTTGCCATCAGTTCCTCTCAGAAGCTCACCATTTTCTTCTGACAATAATCCCATCCAGTTCTGACAATATTTTGTCAGATCTGAAATATATCAGTTGCTGTCAGTAAAATATCAGTTGCTGTCAGTTACAGTTTAACTGTGTGCTGACCAGAAAGCTGTTATGGGTAATGGCTATTTTCAAAATGGAGGACGGAAAATCCCCTTGATCATAGTGAACAAATAGGACGTGGGACAGGAGAAAGACACTGAGGAGTAGACTACATGGAAGGTAAGTATGACTTGTGTATGCTTATTTTGACTTTTATTTTCAGTACAGGTTTTCTTTAAGGTCACTATTATTATTATTATTATTATTATACATCTTATTATTATTATTATACATCTATATAGTGCTGACACCATCAAAGCATAATAAAGTTGATTGTGTTCAGCACAAAGAGCATAGATTAAGTTGTGCTTTTTATTTTCTTTTAATAATAAACATACTACCTTCCCCTGTCACTGTCCTGGCATTGGCTACTGACTGCACTAATGAGCTTGATGGGAGTATCAGCAGCTTGCAGTTATGAGCGAAAATGATGATATTCTTTTTGCATTCGTTTTTGCAAAAAAATTTAATTTGACTTTCGAGCGAAAATAAGATAAAAAAATAATAATAAAATTGTTATAATAAGTTAGTTATTTTTCATGAATTGTTGAGCTAAAATAAACAATTTTTTTCCGTTTTTGCAGTAAAAGAGTGTGATACAAATACAGTTTTTTCACGGTCTCACCAATTTTGGCAATATTGCGAAAATACAGTGTATTATTTGCAAAAATGTTCTCGAAAATTGAAAATGCCATTTTCGATGCAAAAATGACGAGCAACACTGGCAGTTTGCTTGTTTTATTCACAATAATTAGGGAATAGCAAAGGGGACTATGGTCCACTTTACTTGGGATAGCTCCTTGTATGCTCCGAAGAAATTTTCGTGAGGAAGTTGTTTTTCCTCATTTCTAAATTACATTGAGCTGTTTTGCCAGTAGGGCTTGGAGAGTAGGGCAGATAAGGTGTGTGTGTAATTGGTTTTCTGTAACACTCAGGAAGTATGTCTAAACCCATGAGAAATGGGGCCACAGTTGGGTGTAAGTCAAAGTCGTTTTTGGCAATGAAGGTTATTTTTGGCAAAATTAGTAACCAAAGGGGTGATATTTTGGGACAAGCCCATTAAATAGGGTATAGCTATAGTCTTACCTATCTCTGAAGACCAGTATGACACTTGAGAGAGATTGCTGTCCACCCTTACAGTGTATGTTTGAAGCCTGAAGAAGTGGTAGTCAGTCACGAAACCTTTGTCCGGCACATCTGCAAGTTCAATTTCTTCCTACAAAATTAATTCTGGCCTTTTAATGGGCATCCCCGACAAATGCAGCAGTTTACAAATTACTGAAGTTCTTAATTTTTTTTTTTAAGTAATAACATATAAAATGTAAAAAAGTGCATTAAATAATACACATATTATCATTGTACTGGTACCTTAAAACGTTGCCAGCTGAACATAAAGGCAACGTTGTTTTCTAACTATTGTTAATCCTGCCAAGATTTTTTTTTATCTTTAAATTACAGAAATAAGTCCAGAGAATTTTTTTTCTCTGTTACTTTTGATAATTTTCTTTCTTGGGAGAAGCAAGAGTTTTAACATTAACTGATAACATAATTGAATTTTAGTAATACAGGCAATTCTAATACTCTACATCAAAGTACTAGTTAGTTTGAATAATTTTCTTCTGTGCATTTCTATTAACTGTGTGTACTTCAAAGACGCCATGTCATGAGCCAAGCTTCTGAAACTGCACACAGCTTTAGGCCACAACATCTCCTGATTTCAAGCCTATTTTATATTTTATTTGGCTTTCTTCATGCTAACTATAGATAAAAAAAGTAATAATTCTGTCGAATATCCTCTAAATATACCAGACTGAATATACGCTCTTAATGAAGTTAGGCCAAGTGACAGGCATTGAAACCTGATGGACACTAAAGAGAATATGGCATTGGTGTGATGCTGTTGAGCAGTGAGAATCATTCCAAGAGCACCATCAATGTTCTGCCTAATAAAGGCTACATGCAAATCACTCATTAAATATGAGCGTTAATGAGGATGGAAGGTTATATATGTGGTTTCTACTTGTATGGTTTCATCATTTAAGTCTGAAACTCAGAGACGATAAAGGAGCTCTGTTAGCTTCAAAATAATTAAGATACAAATAAAAAATATACTCACAAGTAGGGCTGTCCAAGACAATAACCAAGCAATGTACTTATGGAGAGTAATAAAGCCTCCTCTTTCTGGGTGTGAACTGTCTTTGTAGACTTTTTGGAAGGTTGCTCTCCAACTATAAACAGAGGGTTTTTGATTAAGCAATGCATGTAGGTGTATGAATGCCTTTTGGGGTGTCTTCGTTGTTGAGATAAACTAGCAGGGAACTGAAAAAAATCCACCTGCAGCCAAACAGCAGCAACCATACCATATCATTCACAAAGCAAGGTTACCTGATGCAGTTTCTTTTTTTTTTTTTTGAAAGGTTGAGAAATGGTTGCTGTTGCTTGGTTGCAAGTTTAGTTTCCCTGCTACTCCCCAACCCACTTCATCGCTAGGGGCCTGATTTAGATATGGGAGGTAAATCCATGATGCCTGAAAAACATCGGTTACAGAATTAATGTAAAATCCAGATGCACAAAATGTGTGCCAGCCCAGAAAGCAAAACAGATCAGAAATTCACAAAGTGAATCTTGACCATCACTGTGCTTTCAGGGCCTACTGCAGGCGTACATGGAAAAAAGGGAGTCTGTTAATTTGGGTTTTTCTCATCAGCACTTGCTTATCCGGGCACCCACTGGTAATGCCAAAGCTCGGCCCTGTGCTGCCAAACCCCTGCAGCCAAGTGTCCATTCTTATTCCCAAAGCTCCAACCTCTGTAGCCAAATTCCCAGCACCATAATTATACTTCCCGGATCTTGTCTATACTATGGCCAATCACCCATTTTTAATGCCAGAGCTCCACTCCCTGTAGCCAAACCCCAGGCACTGTATTTATATTCCCTGGTGCTCATCTGTACTATAGTTGAGCATCCTGCTGAAATCACTTCTGCCCATGCCTAAATTACTCACTCAGTGCTCCCATAGCCGCAAATTGCATTCCAGCAGCAGCCAAACTACTAGGGACTCTTCACACCTATTTTACTTGCATTGTCGCTGCAGTGCTCACCAGCTGAATAGTTGGAGAGGCTGCTGCTCACATTAACACTATGCCATGTCATTGCTGTTTATTCTACTGCAAGTATTGCAAAAAAATGAATATATCCTAACTGGTTTAACCCGAGTGTCTATGTGGATCATAAGTGGGCTTTTGGGGTTTGATAGATAGCCCTGAACCACCTGTAGGTTACTAATAAGATTGCATTTTAGGTTGTTGGTCTGGAGACATGTTTATTGTCCCAAAACTATATCCCTACCGGGCAGCAGTTTTCTTGCTGCAAAAAATGTCCAGGTCCCTCACCAGTATTGGATCACACCCATGCAATCTGACAGAAGCAGGTCAGGCAGGTGTGGAAGGTTTCATGAAGACCAAGTTAGGCAGTATCACAATTCAAGGAAAAATGCTATTGGCATTGTGACAAAACATACACAGATTTATGAAACCTATATAAAAAAAAAGAATCCCTGTAAAGCATATTACAATTCATGTGTCCACCCCCCCCCCCACCCCCCCTTAAAAGGCTTCTTAGACAGGAAATACTTTGCTGCCAAACACTTTTACACTTTTAGATTCCATGCCCAGAATCACACTACTGCTGCCTGACCCAAACAGGAGAGGCAGCTGTGGTGGCTTCATGAAGACAAATTAGGTAATAACCTGACCAGAGTCAAGTCAAGCAGTGTGCAGGCAACATGGAAGAAAAATTCAAGGCCAGACAGCATTCAGGCAACATGGTGGAAAAGACAAGATTAAGTCAGGTAGTTTTCCGGCAATACTGTGGACCAAATGAGGTAGGTATACATGAAGGCAAAGCAGAAGTTAAGTAGACTAACTAGATCAGAAGAATAAGCTGAAACTTGGACAAAGAGGACATGCGCTGGTGCTGTTTTGCACTCACAGCATTCTACATCTACTAGAAGTCACATTAATTAAATGTATAGTTTGGAGGACATCCTTAACATCGGTAATGGAATGCTGCCTTAAAGCGGTATAAAACCCTGACATAATATTCAATAAAAACATGTTTCCTACTTTTTATATGCCATGCGGTTATCATATTTGCTTTTGTGCATAATTATTATTATTCATTTAGAAATTATACGTTCCCAAAGTACACTTGTTTGCTCTGAATGCTGACTTTGCATTTTATTTATAACTGCTTTATTCATCTTCTAACGTAAGCAGAAATGCCTTCTAATTGACTGTTTTCAGGAGAGCCTGCAGTGTCAGAGAAGTGTTTATTTACATTCCTCACTTGATACAATGCAATGCAATGCAACATTATCTAAAGTTTGGATGTGTCCAGCTTTGCTGACAGGGAACTTCTAATGCCTGTATGTAACCCTCTGAATGCTATTCTAGTAAAAAAATGCTGGTTGTATATAATATGCTGTAAATAATCTATTAGAGCAAAAAAGAAATGCTGGGTTTCATTCCACTTTAACACACAGTACCACATGGCAGTACACAGGCTTAAATTGTCAAATTGTTATAAAGTGGGAGCATACTTAATTGCTACAACCGTCCTGTTGTAGAGTATATACAAACCCCAACCATGGTTATAAAGTCACAGCCAGGAACATGCACACCCCTACTGGAATCATAAACCCATCAATCATCATAACAGATCATAACAGGTATCTAGAACTACCTTTGGGTAAGAGAAATGTCAGTAGTTAAATGATCACAGCAAAAGAGTGCTCTGATGGATTCTCATTAGTATGACATAAAAGATGGCTTTGGTTACCATGAATTGAAAATACGATTTAGTTTTTAAGATCTTAATGCATTCTCCACTAAGCATTCCGATGGCAGAGCTTCTACTAGACATTGAGGCTCTGGCATTGGACTAGTAAACTGTTAGAGGCAGGGTTTAACTGCAGGTTGGAAAAGTTTTCTTCTAAAGGGTATATTCAGGGATCCAACTATTCCATAGCCAGGGAGAAAAATGTTGTAGAGAAACTAAAGGCAACTGGAGGTATAATTAGTTAGATCACATTATGATAACTTACATCATCATATATCATATCATGGTTTTCCTAAAGCATTCTGATATGCAAGTTCTCACGGTTCATCTTGTACTTGTATTTTGCCTGAAGCAGCCCCAGTGAATGCTTTCCATGGGGTACTGATTCAGAAATTCCAAACCACTTCTCGGTTTGGAGATTCTCTCTAGCAACCCTATAGTTGGTCTTAATACAAGGGGTATGTCAGCGAGTCATATGGAGAAACTGCATGCCTGTTGTTTGTGTCCAAGATCTTCTTTCTTTTTTTGACAACTTCTATATCTTATAAAAGGAGAAGGACAGACCAGGAAACTGCAGTCTGCTTATTTTTTTAAACTTCTCTTGAAGGTTAAAAGTACAATGAATTCATCAGCCTGAAGCCAGGTCAAAGTGTAGAGGAACAGGCTGAAATAATACAGAAACTGCTGTAACTTTATGAATTCTTGCTGTTATCTCCTGGTAATCTGCAATGGAAAATCATTTTTGATGCCTTCAGTTTAAATTTTCTGCCTCATAGGAGAACTGATAATTGGTCAAAATACTGACAGAGAGCGAATTTTGTATGAACTGCAAAATTAATCAGATAACAGACATGAAATAAAACTTGATCAAACCCATAATTTTCTGAAGAATGTTCAAATTATTTTATTTTAGGTGCTAAAATTATACAGACTTCAACCCTACTGGCCAGCGTAGAGAACCTATAGAACCTATTATGGCTTTACGGTAGAAGTAAATACCCCAGTGGCAAACATTCACACCTCGTAGAAGAACCTGGTCACAACATGCTGCTCTGTATATTTTTCAACTGCTATTTCTATTTTATTATAAAGTGAAAAATAGTCAGTCATTTGGTCCTTCTTCCTGGCCAGCAACAAAAACGGTCTAGAGATTAGTGTTTCTCAATATAATTACAGGGTGTACTCTAATATAAATGCTAATCTTAAAGAGAACCCATGCGTGTTTGTCAAATCATAATAGGACACAGAGGTATGTTCTGTGTCCAATGACATGCCTCTGTGTCCTTCTATTGTTCCTCCGTTCCCCCCGTCTGCAACCCCTTAAAAAAAGCATCAGCGTACAGCCCACGTTTTCCCATTATTTAAGAAGGGCAAAAAATCAAATCCAGGAAATTATAGACCTGTAAGCTTAACATCAGTTGTATGCAAACTATTTGAGGGGTTACTAAGAGATACTATACATGACTTCATAGTAGAAAATAATCTTATTTCTCAGCATCAACATGGGTTTACTAAAGACAGGTCCTGTTTGACTAACATGCTCAGCTTTTATGAGGTAGTGAACGCTAATGTGGATATTGGGAATGCTGTAGATATGATATACTTGGACTTTGCAAAGGCCTTTGACACTGTTCCCCACAAAAGTCTGGTGCAAAAGTTGAGGATGCAAGGACTGGGGAAGAGTCTGTGTGCATGGATAGGGAACTGGCTAATGGACAGAAAACAAAGAGTAGTGGTCAATGGATCCTACTCAAAATAGGTGACTGTTAGCAGTGGGGTCCCACAGGGGTCTGTACTGGGTCCAGTGCTCTTCAAAGTATTTATTAATGACCTAGTAGATGCAGTAGAAAACAATGTTGCTATTTTTGCAGATGATACAAAATTGTGCAGAATCATCAACTCTCAGGAAGATAGTGTCATATTGCAACAGGATCTGGATAGGATGGCTATATGGGCACATACATGGCAGATGAAATTCAATGTTGAAAAATGTAAAGTCATGCATTATGGTCGTACCAATGGTCTAGCACCATACAAAATAAATGGGATACAGTTGGGAACATCAAACTTGGAGAAGGACTTAGGAGTACTCATCGACAACAAGTTAAATAATCTTACTCAATGCCAAGCCGCTGCAGCTAAAGCGAACAAAATTTTGGGATGCATTAAAAGGGAAATAAAAACTCGAGATTCTAGCATAATATTGCCCCTGTTGAACTCTCTAGTAAGGCCACATCTGGAATATGGAATTCAGTTCTGGGCACCACACTACAGTAAAGATATTGCAGTTTTAGAGCAGGTGCAGAGACAAGCAACAAAATTGATGCGTGGGATGGAAGGTCTCACTTACCAAGAAAGGTTAGATAAACTGGGTTTATTTAGTCTAGAGAAAAGACGCTTAGAGGGGATCTAATCAACATGTATAAATACATCAGAGGGCAATATAAAAGCTTGGCGGATGAGCTTTTTGTCCCTACACCTTCTCAAAGAACTAGAGAATATGATCTGCGCATGGAGGAAAAACGTTTTAGCCATTTATTTAGGAAAGGGTTCTTTACAGTAAGAGGGATTAAGATGTGGAATGCATTGCCACAGGAAGTAGTTATGGCAAATTCTATACCTGCATTTAAAGGGGGCGTAGATGCTTTCCTTGCATTGAAAGACATCCATGGCTACATTTACTAGGTTATGCCCAGTGATGTTGATCCAGGGATTTTATCTGATTGCCATCTGGAGTCGTGATGGAATTTTTTCCCTTTTGGGGCTAATTGGACCATGCCTTGTAAGGGTTTTTCGCCTTCCCATGGATCAACAGGGATATATGAGGGAGCAGGCTAGTGTTGTACTTAGTTCTCTGGTTGAACTCGTTGGACGTATGTCTTTTTTCAACCCAAATAACTATGTAACTATGTAGCTAGTGACACGCAGATTGTCGCTAGCCTGCTATTTACCTCAGCCTGTCACTCATCGCCGCTCCCCCCACCTCCTGTATTACACAATCTGCGTGTCGCTAGCCTGGTGCTTTTTTTAAGGGGGGACAGCAGAGCCCGGAGGAGGGGCTGGAGGCACAATAGAAGCATAGAGAGGCATGTCATTGTGCACAGAACATGCCTCCGTGTCCTAATTTGATTTGACAATTATGCCTCGGGTTCTCTTCAAGAAAGTAACCCCGGCATGAGTAATGTGATATGATGTACCCTTTACACAAATACAGAACATTTGTGAGTAACACACTTTGCTTGTATATGAAGGCCTTCCAAACATTCCCCTCTGTTTTCATTAATTTAAATTCATTACTCAGTTTTTTAAATATGAGTTATTATTTCCTAAAATTCAAATACAATATAATAAATGAATTATGCCAAATCGGTACAAGTAGCCCTTGGAGTAGATGCACCACATTTTGAGAACATATAGGCTAGATAGCAAAAAATTCACCGACCTAACTCATAGACAATCTGAAACAAGAAGGGTATGCTTAAGCTTTCCCATCCTGTGTCAGTGAGGGGTTCACTGTTATAGACACTAATTTGGGAAGACACTAGCTGTGTAAATAAGGTTTATAAGAAAGCTGCTACCCATCCTCAAGGTAAACAAATCCACAAATGTATGTCGCTTTACCCTGCACTGGATGGGGAAGTCTAAAAGACCACCCACTCAGTTCAAAATTAAAAAAAAAAATCCTAAAAAATAACCTTTTCCAGTAACAGAATGGGAAATCAGTAGGTACTCATACACTTTACAGTATTTGTGTCCAATGAGACATTCGATTTGAAAAAAAAAAGTCTAATTGGGCAGAAATTGTAGTTAGCCATGGCACCCCAGTTGTCTCCAGGTCATTCGCATGTTGGTCAACCCTGTGGTTCAATAGTGTATGGGTAGCTTTAAGCTTCTCCTCTTCTGACTCAGTTTTGCCGTGAGCTATGTCTTGTAAAGTTTTGTAAGGTACAGACCATCCCAAGCTAGCGGATTTAATTAGCATGGAATCCTCCTAGTCAGATATAAATTGACCACCTTCACATTTTCTGTTTGCATTTCCTAGTGACACTGTCACTTTAACAGTGACCTAAATGACATTTTCTAGAACCTACAAATAAAGTTGAAGTTAACATTGTCTGAGAAAGCAATATGAGAGCTAGTGTTTATTTTAGTGAACAGAAATATTCATAGGAAAATGCATCAAGATAACTCTGTGTTCATGTGCCGGACATATTTTTAATAAGCAAATGTAAATAAACGCTGTTTATAAATAGTTAGATGGTTTAATATGAAGAATATAAATGCCTGGTTTGCTTTTCTTCCAATTTAATTGAATGGAATTATAAATTATACAGAGTAAACAGAACCTGGGCACATTATCACTTTCATGCTGCTTTTCTCAAGACCATTAAAAATTAAACCAGTCAGTTCCCAAAATTAAAGAATTCACTAGTTGTTTATTTGGGACAGTGCTTTATATATGTTTAAAGGAAATAATAATTCTTAGTTTTTTATTGCCCTTTTTCTTACAGTTAACATGATATGTCTTTTCCTAAAATAAGGCAAAGTCAGCATTACATAGTATAAAGTTACTACATCCTGCAGATGCACTTACTTTATAGCAGCAGCCAGTGCCAAGATAATTGTAGATGGGGAATCTGTGCAATTCAGAAAATTGTTAACCAATCAAATTCTTCGCCCCTAGATAAAGGTCTTTCCCCTTTCCCCCTTATCATTTCTAGTGGCTGCTCAGCTTGACTTTACTTAGACCCGCAGAAGGCAATACGTTTCTCTCATCACAGAGAGACTTGCAAAACAGAATTTTTCAGAAGGCAAAATGGGCAGTATGTAACTCTGAGTGTTTCAAGTCTTACCTAACAGAGCCATATTAATCCATGCCAGGCACTGATGAGGATGAACCAGTCTGTATGCATGTTGGATAAGAGTGGTACAATTAACAAGCTGACACATCACTGCATTTCAGCATTTCAGCAGTTCTGCAGGTGTGTTTGGCAATCATGGACGACAAAGGGATAATTTGCATATTCATTGTGTGAGACATCATATGCTCAATCCAACCTGAATAATCGCAAAAACCATCTGTTTTAAGGAGGCAAATCTCTGTTTTGCATAGCGTTTTTAGTAAGAGTACTTTTTGGTCCTTTTTAGCCCCTTACACACTTCTAGGTGTTCTGGTTAACCAAAAGTTTGCTGGGCAATCTGTAACACAGAGACTTTGGATTTGCTGGTTTACTACAGTGCTGCCCATAATTATTCATATCTCTGGAAAATTTTGACTTAAAGTTACTTTTATTCAACCAGCAAGATTTTTTATTTTGATGGGACATGACATAGGTGCCAAAAGATACGACAATGTACAAGAGGCATTATTGTGGAGAAAAAACAAAACAAAGCATTTCTCAGCTTTTATTTACATTTGAGCAAAAAGTGTCCTGTGCAAAATTATTCACAAACTGTCGCAGTCTGTGGGAAAATTAAAAGTTCTATACCATTCAAAATAGTCCAAACTGTTCTAAAGAATCCTAAATATCCTGATGAATTGAAAACAGCTGCTTTAATCAATTCAACAGGTGAAAAACAGCAGCTCTCTGCAGTTGGTTTGTGGACAGTCATGGCTAAGACAAAAGAGCTCAGTGAGCACCTGCGGCTGCGTATTGTGGCTGCTCACAAGTCAGGAAAGGGCTACAAGGCCATTTCCAAATGTTTTCAAGTTCCAGTGGCTACAGTGCAAAGTATTATTAAAAAGTACAAGATGTTCTGCACTGTGGAAAATCTCAGAGGACGTGGTCAGAAGTCAAAAGTTACAACTGGGCTGACCAGGAGGATAGTGAGAGAGGTGAAAAAGAATCAAAGGATCACCACCAAAGCCATCCTGGTGAATCTGCAGACCAAGGAGGATGCCACTTCTCCAGATAAGGCACACAAAAGCTTGCTTGGCATTTGCAAATGCTCATCTGGACAAAGAATGTGTTGTGGTCAGATGAAACAAAAATGTAATTGTTTGGTCACAATGATGTTTCCTTCATTTGCAGTAAAAAGGAGAAGCCTTCTTCAACCTAAAGAACACCATCCCCACTGTCAAATATGGTGGTGGGAACCTAATGCTTTGGGCGTGTTTTTCAGTCAATGGACCAGGGAACCTTACCTAATCACAGTAAACGGCACCATAAAAAAGAGCAATACATGAGGATTCTCAATGACAGCATTAAGCAGTCTGCAGAGAAACTTGGCCTTGGGCACCAGTGGACACTTCAGCATGACAATAACCCAAAACACACAGCAAATGGTTAGCAGACAACAACATTAACATTTTGAAGTGGCCCAGTTAGAGTCCTGATTTGAATCCAATTGAGAGTAGAGTTGGGCCGAACCTCCGATTTTAGGTTCGCGGAAGGTTCGGTTCGCGTTAAAGTTCGCGAACCGCAATAGACTTCAATGGGGATGCGAACTTTGAAAAAAAAAATGTATGCTGGCCACAAAAGTGATGGAAAAGATGTTTCAAGGGGTCTAACACCTGGAGGGGGGCATGGCGGAGTGGGATACATGTCAAAAGTCCCCGGGAAAAATCTGGATTTGATGCAAAGCTGCGTTTTAAGGGCAGAAATCATATTGAATGCTAAATGACAGGCCTAAAGTGCTTTAAAACATCTTGCATGTGTATACATCAATCAGGTAGTGTAATTAAGGTACTGCTTCACACTGACACACCAAACTGTTCACTGAACAGAACAGGTATACAGTGGCGGGTTCACTGAACAGAACAGGTATACAGTGGCGGGTTCACTGAACAGTACAGGTATGCAGTGGCAGGTTCACTGAACAGGTATGCAGTGGTGGGTTCATAGTACAGGTATGCAGTGGTGGGTTCACAGAACAGGTATGCAGTGGTGGGTTCACAGAACAGGTATGCAGTGGTGGGTTCACAGAACAGGTATGCAGTGGTGGGTTCACAGAACAGGTATGCAGTGGTGGGTTCACAGAACAGGTATGCAGTGGTGGGTTCACTGAACAGGTATGCAGTGGTGGGTTCACTGAACAAGTATGCAGTGGTGGGTTCACAGTACAGGTATGCAGTGGTGGGTTCACAGAACAGGTATGCAGTGGTGGGTTCACAGAACAGGTATGCAGTGGTGGGTTCACTGAACAGGTATGCAGTGGTGGGTTCACAGTACAAGTATGCAGTGGTGGGTTCACAGAACAGGTATGCAGTGGTGGGTTCACAGAACAGGTATGCAGTGGTGGGTTCACAGAACAGGTATGCAGTGGTGGGTTCACAGGACAGGTATGCAGTGGTGGGTTCACAGTACAGGTATGCAGTGGTGGGTTCACAGAACAGGTATGCAGCCAGGGACAAGCTAAGCCTAACTAATCTTTCCCTATGAGAGAGAGTGTGCAGCAGCTCGCCCTACTCTCACTAATGCAGGCACATGAGTGACCGTAATGGTCGCGGCTGCCTGCCTTTTAGTAGGGGGGGGGAGTGGCTCCAGGGGCTAGTGTAGCCTAATTGGCTACACTGGGCCTGCTGACTGTGATGTAGAGGGTCAAAGTTGACCCTCATGGTGCATTATGGGGCGAACCGAACTTCCGCAAAAGTTCGCCTGCGGGACGCGAACGCGAACCACTGAAGTTCGCATGGAACCGTTCGCAGGCGAACCGTTCGGCCCAACTCTAATTGAGAGTCTGTGGAGGGAGCTAAAGATCAGAGTGATAGCAAGAAGACCCTCCAACCTGAAAGATTTGGAGCTCATTGCTAAGATGAATGGGTAAAAATACCTGTGGAGACATGCAAGCGTTTGATTGCTTTAATAGCCAATAAAGGCTTTTCTATTGATTATTGAAAAGGATATGGATAGTTTTGGACTGGTCACTTTTTGTACAAATGTAAATAAAAGCTGAGAAATGTTTTTTTCTTCCACAATAATGCCTCTTCTTATTATTTTTTTGGGAGATACCTATGTCAAAAAATGACTTGCTGGTTGAATAAAAGTAACTTTAAGTCAAAATTTGCAAGGGGTATGAATAATTATGGGCAGCACTGTATAAAGCTATAATGATATCAGAATCACAAATTGTAAAATTATAGTAAGTATGTTAATCCCTTGTGAAGACAGAATTCAATTTGAATTTAACAATAAAAATGAAAAAATATATACTTTTACTACCAAAAAGCAAGTTTCCCTGACACATCCTATCCATATGAGAGCATCTTTTCATCATGTCTGGGAAAAGGTTGATGTGGTGGCATCCTCATACCTTGCTCAACTCTGTAAACTTGCAAGGTGAATGGTCCAAATGAGACTTGAGCTAACAAATTACTGGTATTCCAGCTTTATGCTTTGCATTCAGGGGGACAGATTTATGAAGCCAGATGCAGGGGGAAAATTGAAGCAAACGTGGAATTAATCAGGTTTAAGCTGGTGACTGATCTAATTAATTTAATAGCAAGTATCAAAAATAGTAGAAGCAATGAAACAATTAGTACATCAAAAAACTAATGATAACAAACTAATGCAGCGAGGGAGAAAAAAAAGCATATGCAGAGAAAAAAAAATGAATGAAAATAAAAACAAATTCCGGTCGCATAAGTTTTGCATCTATTGCCAAATAAATGCAAAACTTATGTGACCGGAATTTGCTTTTATTTTCAGGGTAGGAACACACTAGGCCAGCTTTTCTCAACCTTTTTACCCTGGAGGAACCCTGCAAATAACTTTTGGATCTCAACGAACCCCTGCAAACTATTCTTTGATCTTGAGGAACCCCTGCATTTATTTTGCAGGAGACATGGTCTTTAAACGTATGTGTGGCTATTTTTTTCACTACCACTTAATACACTGCCACTCATATTGTCCCCTTATCCTACTGATTTTTATTAATATGCTCATTATTATTCTGACCCTCAATGTAGTGCTTGTTTTTACAGTACCATCTATTATAATGTGCTCTATTATATTTCCCCCCCACGATGGGGGAAATAGCCAAGAAACCCCTGCAGAGCACTCAAGGAACTCTGGGGTTCCACAGGACTTTGGTTGAGAAAGCCTGCACTAGGCATTGTGGGAAAGGTAGCATTTTGGTAGCGTTTTGCTGCATATGCGTTTTTTTCGCCCTTTTTTTTCTTTTTGCATGCGTTTTAATCTGTTTGCTGTTCGCATATATAACTCGCATATGCTTTTTGCATGCTTTTTTTAATGCATTTTATGCATATCACTAGGGAGTCAACAGGAGATGGAAATACATCATCAAATTTGTTTTTTTTTTTAAAAGCATAAAAAAGCATAAACAAGACGTAAGAACGCAATAACTCTGTCACCATTGACTTTTATTATGTGCGTTTTATATGCATTTTGGAAAAATTTGCAGCAAGAACAGCGTTTTTAAAAATGCACATTGCTCAACGGAAACATATGGGTTTTTTCATGCAGCTCATTGACTTGCATTATGTGAGTTTCCACAGCATTTTCCGCAACTCTAGCGTTTCTGCCTAGTGTGCTCCTACCCTCCATCATTTTTTTCTGCATATCCTTTTTTTCTCTCTCGCTGCAGGAGAGTGATTGTGTGTGTGAATGCATGCATTTGTATTTGCCTAGCTTAATATCATGAGTTCATTGATGTACTAATTGTTTTATTGCTTTTACTGTTTTTTAATACTTGCTAATAAATGTATTAAATATTTATTCAAATTAGCGCAAACCAGATCATTTCTTCAGTTGTTCATATTTTTTTATGAGTGTTGGAGTACACTCAATTCTGGTTACTGCTGCAAATCCTTATTGACAACTCTCATATTATAATAAATTTCTGGCGCAGCGCTGTTTCTATTGTTTAGTAGTGAATTAAAAAGGTAAAGTAATATATGTGCCCCGGTTCAGCTTTAAAAGCTTGTCATAGAATAAGCAGGACAGTGTTCAGTAGGATCTGACCAAGGCACTGACGTTTAAAGGCTACAGTTATTACCAAAATAATGACAGAGATTACAGAATAAAAATACACCCAAGCATTAGGGAGACTGGAAACATCTGTAAATGTTCATATTGCTTCAGGCAACTTTTTTGTTTTTCTGCACGGACACATAGAGTCTGATTTACTAAAATGATGCTATTTATGAATCTAAATAATTAGGATCCATAACTGCTTCATTCTGGCTGAATCAAATGTCAAATGCACAGGCTGAGATTTAGCGGCTTTGGAATATTACTTTTCACTGGAAATGAATCAGGTTAAACAAATTATTTGCTTGTCTCTAACAATGATTATTATACGGAAATAATATCAGCAAGCTTCTAGAAATATATTTAATTCAATGGACAGTGAGCTAGTTTATACAAGAAAGTGTGTGCAGGTTTCTCAGTTGTTGTTTCCTGTTAAAGCAAACCAGAAGCGAAAATAAACTTATGATATAATGAATTATATGTGTAGTATAGCTAAGAAATAGAACATTAGTAGCAAAGAAAAGAGTCTCATATTGTTTTCCAGGAAAATAAAACAAGGAGTTAAGAAATATCAGTTGTTATCTATGCAAAAGAGCTTCTCTGAGCTCTTCAACCCAACTTGGGTCCAAGACAGTCCTGTTTCTAAAGCATTTAAGCAACCAAGAAACAGTGAGAGAAAGGTTTAGATAAGGTTTTACTGCAGAAAAAATTCAATGGTTCATTGACTCTGCTCTGTTTTATAGTTTAAAATACAGAGTGTTGATTGTAAAATGCAAATATGACAGAATGATGCAATGTTATAAAAAGAAAAGCTGTATACCTGAAAATAAAAATAAGACACTCTTTTCTTTGCTACTAATGTTCAATTCATTATCCATACTACACATACAATGAACCACTTTGGTTTGCTTTAACGCCCTTGGGCCATATGCAATTAACTTTTAAAGTTTTCTCCTATGAGATAGTTTTCAACCCCTTTTTAAAATATATTTTTTAGTACTTTGCAATTAAACAAAATACAAAAAAAAAAAAAAGTTGATAAAAAAAAGTACTATCAAAGTTATTTTGAGTTTTTGTCTTGCTTGCTGATGGTTTAAAAGGCATTTTATTGACAAGGTGTACAAATATCACCTAGAAGAAAACTGAGAAAAAGTTAATTGCATATAAGCCTTAAAGTGTTTTAGGCCGGCTTCCCACCCTGCTGTCTCATGTTTGGTGGTTCTTGTCTAACTATGTCTTAATAATAATGTGTCTCTGCTAACATTGTGCCTGTTGGATGACTTGTTCATGTCTCCTTGCAGATTCTTACCTTCATTCTGTGCACCTACGTTTATGGCTCTACATTTTGCTTCATATCTCACACCTAGCTTTTGTGTCATCCAACTCTTTATAGCTCAATGTTCTCTTTACCTCTTACCAAATTAATCTAAAAGTTGTCTTGTGCAATCCACCCTGCGGCTTCTAGATCCCAATATTCTCTTGTGCCTTCTTTCCGACAGCTTCAAGATCAACTCTTATTATTATTATTATTTAGTAATTATATAGTGCCGACATCTTACGCAGCTCTGTACAGTGTATATTGTCTTGTCACTTAACTGTCTCTCAGAGAAGCTCACAGTCTAATCCCTACCATAGTCCTATGTCCATGTATGTGTCATGTGGTGTATGTATCATAGTCTAGGACCAATTTTAGGGAGAAGGCAATTAACTTATCTGTATGTTTTTGGGGTGTGGGGGAAAAACGGAGTGCCTGGAGGAAACCCACACAGACAGGGGAGTAACATACAAACTCCATGCAGATGCGCAGGCAGTGCCCTGGCTGGGATATGAACCAGGGACCCATCGCTGCAAGGCAAGAGTGCTTACCACTACGCCACCGTGCTGTACACATTGAGTTTTTATGGTGCACAGAAAACTTTTGCCATTTATTACATTGGATGTTAAGTTGAAATAGTTAAGCATACAGGCCCATATGCAATTAATTTTTTCACCTGAGTTATCTCCTAGGAGATAATTTTCATCTTCCCTGTAAGCTAAATGTTCAGCATTTTACAGCTGAAAAAAGTACTCAAAAGTTGGTGAAAAAGTACTATCATATTAATTTTGAGTGTTTCTTGCTTGCTGGCGACTTAAAAGGGATTTTATGACAAGTTGTAAAAATATCACCTAGGAGAAAAGTCAGGAGAAAAATTGAATTGCATATGGCCCACAGAGTTACAGTAAGGTGAAGCTATTAAAGGGATACTGTAGGGGGGTCGGGGGAAAATGAGCTGAACTTACCCGGGGCTTCTAATGGTCCCCCGCAGACATCCTGTGTTGGCGTAGCCACTCCCCAATGCTCCGGCCCCGCCTCCGGTTCACTTCTGGAATTTCTGACTTAAAAGTCAGAAAACCACTGCGCCTGCGTTGCCGTGTCCTCGCTCCCGCTGATGTCACCAGGAGTGTACTGCGCAGACACAGACCATACTGGGCCTGCGCTGTGCGCTCTTGATGACATCAGCCGGATCGAGGACACGGCAACGCAGGCGCAGTGGTTTTCTGACTTTAAAGTCAGAAATTCCAGAAGTGAACCGGAGGCGGGGCCGGAGCATCTGTGAGCGGCTGCGCGGGCACAGGATGTCTGCGGGGGACCATTAGAAGCCCCGGGTAAGTTCAGCTCATTTTCCCCCGACCCCCCTACAGTATCCCTTTAAGCTTAGTCTCTTACTGGTACCAAAATGTAATTTTTGGAAAAGCATTTCTTTAATAAACTGAAACATAGTAACTCAGTAAATATTCTTCTGTCCATGGGAATCAATATAATTATATATTTATTTGCTATTTTTATTTATTTTTTATTTTTTTATTGTGGGCAGATAGAGCACTGACATATTGCAAAGTACTTTACAGGATATGTTTACCAGTTCACATTGTATTACTTACTTTCCCTGTCTCCATCCAAACCATATTCTCCCATCCCACAAAAATTAAATATTATTCTCCCTCCATGTTCTAGCACTTCCTCACCAACATAATACTTCCCCTTCTAATGGGATATACGTTTTACACTTCCATGGCCTTGCAATGCTTCATTAATGGGAAATTCGCCAAGGGGGTTGAGCGAAAATACTGATATTCTTTTTGCATTAATTTTCACAAAAATTAAAATTTCAAGCAAAAATGCCATTGAAAATAATTTTGTAACAAGTTTGTGATTTTTGCTGCTAAAACAAAAAAAAGTTTTACGCAGTTTTCCCGAATTTCCATGTTAAAAATAGCAATTCTTTGCTGTTTTCTTGAATTTTCGATTTGGAAAGAAAAATGTGTTTTCTTTGACCATAATGCAAAAATACAATATATTTTTGTGAATATTTTCTCAAAATAAAAAAATAAAATTTTCAATTCGAAAATGACTTTGACAATGTTAAACATCATATTTGCTTGATTTTTAGCAGTCCCCACTTTAATGTAAGCCCCTCAAAAATCCCCCTCTAGCAACTACTAAAAGTATTGCATTCATATGCTCAGCAATCCCACCTTTAAGCCTAACATCACTAACATATTCCTCTTTCTCAGAATAAGAAAAAAATACCCCACCTGCATAGCCTAGCAATCCCCCTTCCTATTTTTACCACTGACGTAACCCCCTCCACTACAATAAATAATCAGATATTAGGTAGCTAAACCCCACATCAGCTAACAGTTAGTGTAAGGCGTAGGTAGGGTGTTTAGTGTTAGGCATAGGTAGGTGATAGGTTAGTGTTAGGAGTAGGTAGGAATGGGGGGATAGTTTTAGGTGGAGGTAAGGAAGAGATTAATGTGAGAGATATGGTTGGTAAGGCTATAGTAAAATATTGGTAACATTACCAGTGTTCCACTATCAGCATGATTTGGCCCCCAGATTTCTGGACACCTTTTTTAAATGTGTGCCTGGAGAGGATATGCCATGGCAGATGGGTGCAATACTAGAAACATAATACTGGGCAACACCCTAAGCAGAACAATGTGGAGAAACTCAACAGGTTTTCTTGTTCTCTTTTGTTTAATGTATTATCAGTATTGTTGCGTATTTGCTTGGGAATTATGTCTTTCTAGAAAGCCTTGTTTTCTGCACCAATCATTGAGATGGATGCTAATTATCTTTTTCAAACAAAAACATTACAAAGGAAGACCTTAACGGTAATGTTGATGGACATCCAACAATGTTGTTCTGCCAAGAGATTTGTACATTTGTAACCAAATTATTCCTGAAGCCATACACTGTGGCAGGTTGTGTTTAGTAGCTGTCACTTCTCTTTCTCATTCTGCCCAAGTTAATGTTAAATTAGTACCTAAATTAGTCCCACTTGAATGCTTTGCAGCCCACCACTGCATGGCAATTGTCTACATACCAGTGCAAAGAATTAATTGGCTTATTCCTTGGAGTAACATAAGCTTCCATATAAAGAGCATCCTGGTTTTGTTTATAATAATGTCACTTATACAGAGTATACGTTTTATGAGCTGGCAGGAAAGTGGGACAAATCTCTTTTGTAGAGTCGGAACATGGAGGGAGTAGGTGGCATGCATGCATCGTGTCTCCGCGCTCATTAAAAATCTCTGCCATTAACCCTTTGCGGTTTATTAGTATTCTCAGTCTCACCCTTTACTAATTACTGAACACATTACATGAAAGCATTTGCTTTTGCAAAGGGAGGTTTATTAAAGAGAAAAAAAAAAGCTTATGAATTAATCAACTTACAGTCAATGTATAATAAATGAAGTGCTAAGAGTTAGCTTGTACTGTTTATGCAGTAATTGCATTATGTTATTTTCCGACATGATGTGAACTATTGTACATCAGTGTTGTAACTGTAATTATGGTACAAGAATACCGCTATAAAACAATTTGGATCGTTAGAGCCATTTTTGCTTTTAAATAAATAAATACAAACTTGAGTTTATTTGAGTTTATTATAGTTTATGGGTCTTTATACACCAATGTCCATTTGCATCTGTGCAGTTTCGTGAGCAGTTTACCACCAGCCAGTTTAACATCAACAGAAGTTTAAAATGGAACTGCTCACATTTCAGAGTTATTCCTGTAGTACCGGTTATTTATTGTGTGCTCCTGAGTTTCAGCAAAGCAAAATATATGGCAACTTCTATGCATACAATACTTACAAATGATCTGCAAGTCAACAATTCTTAATTGTAGGTCTTCTGAGAGCTCTTTTGTGCAAGACATCATTCACATCAGGCAATGCTTCTTAGGAAAAGCAATCCCCAAACTGGTGTGTGTTTTTTATAGGACAGGGCAGTTGTAACCAACACCTCCAATCTCATCTCATTGATTGGACTTCAGCTGGCTAACACCTCACTCCAATTAGCTCTTGGAGATGTCATTAGTCTAGGGGTTCACATACCTTTTACCACCTGCACTGTAAATGTTTACATGGTGTGTTCAAAAAAACATGGAAACATTTAATTATTTGTGTGGTATTAGTTTAAGCAGACTGAGATTGTCTATTCTTGTGACTTAGATGAAGATCAGATCACATTTTATGACCAATTTGTGCAGAAATCCAAATAATTCCAAAGGGTTCACATACTTTTTATTGCTACTTTATATACATAACAGGACTATATATACGGGACCAAATTTTCTGTGCTCTCTCTATTGTTCTCAACATGAGACTTTGCACACATTGCTCCTACAGAGGGATCAAAACAGGAGAAACATAAAAAACAGAAGCAATTTACTATATAAAATATGAAGCTTTGAAAAAGTATGTTTTTCTTAAAACTGAAACACTTTAATTTCCTTGAGCTGTGGTCACACTAGGAAGAGATGCTGGATGAGATGTATGCTGGGAGAGAAATTCAATATTAGCAGGTGCAAAGTTTTCTTCCAACTCACATCTGTGTTGGAAATGGCAGTGTCCTGTGGGCATAATAATGTTGCACCAACTTGGAGTAAAATTCCACCTTTGCTGAAAAAAAGTAATAATTTCAGTTTTCTCCTATGTTGCTGTCACTTGCAGTAGGTAGTAGAAATCTTACAGAACCAACAGGCTTTGAACTAGTCCATCTCTTAATAGGGGATTCTCAGCAAGGTTTTTATTCCTTATAAAGACATTCCCTGAAAAGGATTTATTCAGTGATGCTGGTCTGCCTTCCTGCTCACTGCATACTTTTTTGGCAGTTGGACAGAGCACCTGCCATGCACAAAGGGCTTTTGAAACTAAACAAAACCCTGAGAATCCCCCATGAGCAGATGGGTTCGGTCAGGTTTCTACTACCTACTGTAAGTGACAGTAACATAGGAGAAACGTAATTTAAGACTAATTTTACTCTGTGAGAAATGTGCTTCTTATTTTTATGCGTTTACATGTATTTTAAATTTTACGATTTTTGCGATATTGGTCCTTTAACCAATTTCAGACCGACGCAGAACAAATCTACGTCGGGCGTGTGGCGCTGCTGTTCTGACCGGACCTAAGCTCTACGTCCCATTCACCGCACGTCCCCGCCTGTTCCAGCCGCTCTCGCCGCTTTTTACCCGCCGCAATGTGCTGCCCTGCCGCCTCTATGACGGCAGAGCACTGTGAGCCGGTCAGGAGCCGTTTTCATTGGCTCCTGGCCCTGTCGTTACTATAAGCCAATCCCATTGGCTTACATTGAGTGACAGGGTCAGGAGCCAATGAAGGCAGATCCTGACCGGCGCACAGCGCTCTGCCGTCATAGAGACGGCAGAGAGAGCAGCCTGCGGTGGGGACAGAGCGGCGTGACCAGCGGGAGCGGCAGATTTTTGCGCCAATTTGTCGGTATGCGCATTTTAGTGTACCAGCAGCCTCTGGTCCTTAAGGGGGCAGAGGCTGCTGGTACCGAAGTGATTAAAGAGCACTGCAGAAGCAATATGAAGAGCATAAACTTATGCTGTATTGTGTACACAAGTGCAGAATGTAAAGCAATCTTCTTCTTAAACTATTCATTTTAAAACAGTGTCAAAGGAATTCAAAAGTATGTTTAAAAGAGGCATTTGTTCAATTGGGTGCCAGAATAATTAAGCATTAATTTAAATATCTTTAACAATATTGTAGTAAAAGCTTAGCATCAGTAACCACTATTGCCATCACTTACTAACATTACATTAACCCTAACCTCCTAACACTATAAAATCTAACTGCCTCTTACCCTATTCTCTAACACTAACCCTCCTATAACTATGCCTAACATTAACTTCTAATTCTATTGTCTGACACCAACCTTCCTATAACTAAGCCTAAAACTAACTATCACTATCGGTTAAAGGTATAGCTGATTACTGCTATTGGCTGTGGTGCTTGAGTATGGATGCTAGTGTTAGGCTTACTTATATTAATAAGTAAGCCTAACACTAGCATCCATACTCAAGCACCACAGCCAATAGCAGTAATCAGCTATACCGTTAACCTATAGTGATACTTGACTACATGGGCATCACAATAGACCCCATGACCCATGGACTAAGGGGGCCTGTCAACCTCTCTTTCCCTATTTATGCAGAGCAGCACAGCATGACTACTTATTTTGCCACGGTTCCACTCCCTCCTTTGCTCTCTGTTGCACATCAGCATGCACCAGTGTTTCTCTGTAACTCCCCCCTGCATGTCACACGAGATCGGGGCCTTATGGAGGAAAGTTTGTGCACCCTGCCGTGCTGCAGAGTGAAGGGGAGTGAGCAGAGCTGCAGCAACATAAGTATGTGGACCCTGCACTGCTCTCATTAATGCAGGCCCAAGGGTCAAAGAGGCAGACCAAGCGTAGGGGGGAGTTTTGTGGGGGGAGGGAGGCATGCACTCTGGTTACTCCCATGATCAGGTATACTTGCGCTTCAGCAAATTCAGAGTTCAGCTATACAACAGCCAAATCCCAGTTCTGATATCCAGAGTTCAGCTAGATAATAGCTAAACCCCAAAACCAACTGTGTGCCCCGCCACGTACTGGGCCGATATATAATAACTAAATTCCAGCACCCATTTTAATCACTCGCCCCACCATAGCCATAATTAACATTGTGGTCTATCGCAGCACCTAACTGAATGGACATAATGTGCGCCAAGATTAAGTGAATCCATCCCAAATGATCATTTGACTGTTTTAAAATAAGCTATTTGCTATGACTAGATCAAAATGTCCTGAAACTCCTACGTGATGAAATGATCACATACGACTGAAAATGATTTATTATTATAAACCAGTTGGTTTAATTTTTCATAAATTCAATTCCTGTGTTAAACTGAAAGTGCCATCAAATAAACTTGAAATGTCTGTGGCCAGCATAACACACAGTATAAAGAGTCTCAGTTCTGATGAGCGTACCGATCAATGATTTATAACACCAGTTAATCACTATTAATGTCCAATATATCACACTAAAAGGACAAATGAAAGGCAGTGACAGTATGATGCTTATGATAGCATTAGGCGCCTGCCCTTTCTGTGCTCATAAGCATGACAGGACATGTTGAAAATGCCAATTCACAAATGAAGTACATGTAAGTAAATTAAAAAAAGAGCATTAACTGAAAGAAAAGAACTACTGTACCTTTTTGTTTTAACTTCAAGATTGTATTCCGAGATAAAGTTTGCATTTAGAACTTGGCAAGCAATGATTCTTTAGACTATAAGTTTAGTGTTTTATGTATTTATCAATTGGTTTGCAAACATAATCCTGCAATAAAACCATTAAAATATACCTACATTGATCTGGGGCCTTTTAAAAATGTGCTGTCATAAACGTTTAAAAAGATCAAATATTGCTGAATAAGTAAGTGTATTTGTTTCCATACTATTCCTTAATTACACAAACTGATGTTTCTATAATCTTTATTTCAAAAGACCTGAATATTTTATGAACTTCTAAAAAGTCTTACATTCAGAAGGATAGTGTAGAGAATGAAAATGCTATGGATGGTAAAATGGGTGCAATGTTAAAGTGCAAAGCATTTTTTTTTTCTTTTACCCCAAACATGTTTCTGTGTTTTCCAACCACACGAAAAAAAAAAACAAAAACACTTCAAGACACTCCCACTCCCACATAATCATTCCTCGTCCCTTCACTTCTGATGAACTCAGGCTGTCGGCTCTCCCACCAGACAGCATGAGTCATCGGAAGGGAGGATTGAGTAGTGATCATGTGGAAGACAGCAAGTTCAGCTGTGACTCAGCAACTAAGTAATTGAGTTGAACTTCAGAATCTTCCTATGGTTGGATAAGTCCAAGTAATATTCAAAGTAAAAAACATAATGCGTGTTGTACTTAAACACCTCTACCTCTGATAAATACATAGGGTTCATATGCAAATGCGTAGAGTGATTTTAAATATAAAATACAGAAACTCATACCAAACAATGAGAAATAAGGACTGACAGCTTACCATAGTACTGCTAGGTTAGCTTACTGGGTACTGCTCTGAATATAATCATTCATATGCTTGACTTACGTATTTCACTTGAACTCCATTTTAGTTTCCACATCAAGACAAAAGTAGGAACTGATTATAATTATTTACATATATTACAATTCAAAAAAATGATCACAAGAATATTTGCCTTAGCAGATAATAACTACTTAAAGGGGCACTTCAGCGAAAAACTGTAAAATGTAAAATATGTGTAAACATATACAAATAAGAAGTACATTTTTTCCAGAGTAAAATGAGCCATAAATTACTTTTCTACTATGTTGTTGTCGCTCACAGTAGGTAGTAGAAATTTGATAGAAGTGACAGGTTTTGGACTAGTCCATCTCTTTATAGGGGATTGTCAGGGATTTATTTATTTTCAAAAGCACTCAGGGAATGGCAGTTACTCTGTCCAACTGCCAAAAAACTGTGTAGGGAGCAGGGAAGCTGGCCAGCATCTTTGTATGAATCGTTTTTAGGGAATATCTTTATAAAGAATAAAAGCCTTGCTGAGAATCCCCTATGAAGAGATGGACTAGTCCAAAACCTGTCACTTATGTCAGATTTCTACTGCCTACTGTAAGTGACAGCAACATAGGAGGAAAGTCATGTATGGCTCATTTTACTCTGGAAAAAAATTACTTCTTATTTGTCTATGTTTGCCCATATTTTAAATTTAGCATTTTTTTGCTGTAGTGCCCCTTTAAGACGACATGCCCAAAGACATAAAACAATATTTATACTATATAAAAAATAATATTTGTTTCAAACGTTATTTTTGTTTATGTGCAGGACTCAGAGATTTTAAATACTGCTATTCTTACGGGAAAGACTGTGGCGGTGCCAGTTAAAGTAGTTTCAGTTGAAGAAGATGGATCGGTGATGGATATTTCTGAACTGGTTGAATGCAAGTCATCAGATGAGGATGTTGTTAAAGTAAGTGGCTACATACATTCAATGAACAAAAAACATACACAATACAGCTAAAACAGATGTTTTTCCTAGCAGAGTCTGTGGACTTGTTGCTGTAGATTAGGAGCCATTGTTTGATTTCATGACTGTTATCATCAGAGAGGCACAGTGGGTTTTCATACTGGCAGTTTATTATCAGTGTGGGGGCAATGGATTGTGTTGTGGGCACTGAAGCCAAACTTAACACAACCAAAGTCTTAAGGGGCCCATACACTCAACCGATTATCGGCCGATCGATCGAAATCGATCGATCGCAAATTGATTGCCCTATCGATTTGCAGCCAATTTCGATCAATTTCGATCGATTTCAATTGATCTGACATGATGGAAAATCTAGGTGGATCTGTTGAGATGGCTTATCATTTTGCATTGGACCTAATGCAAAATGGTCTAGCACCATACAAAATAAATGGAATACAGTTGGGGACATCAAACTTGGAGAAGGACTTAGTAGTACTCATCGACAACAAGTTAAATAATCGTACTCAATGCCAAGCTGCTGCAGCTAAAGCTAACAAAATGTTGGGATGCATTGAAAGGGAAATAAAAACTCGAGATGCTAGCATAATATTGCCCCTGTTTAACTCTCTAGTAAGGCCACATCTAGAATATGGAATTCAGTTCTGGGCACCACATTACAGGAAAGACATTGCAGTCTTAGAGCAGGTGCAGAGACGAGCAACAAAACTGATGCATGGGATGGAAGGTCTCACTTACCAAGAAAGGTTAGATAAACTGGGTTTATTTAGTCTAGAGAAAAGATGCCTTAGAGGGGATCTAATTAACATGTATAAATACATCAGAGGGCAATATAAAAGCTTGGCGGATGAGCTTTTTGTCCCTAGGCCTTCTCAAAGGACTAGAGCACATGATTTGTCCATGGAGGAAAAACGTTTTAGCCATTTATTTAGGAAAGGTTTCTTTACAGTAAGAGTGATTAAGATGTGGAATGCATTGCCACAGGAAGTAGTTATGGCAAACTCTATACCTGCATTTAAAGGGGGCTTAGATGCTTTCCTTGCGTTGAAAGACATTCATGGCTACAATTACTAGGTAATGCCTAATGATGTTGATCTAGGGATTTTATCTGATTGCCATCTAGATTCGGGAAGGAATTTTTTTCCCTTTTAGGGCTAATTGAACCATGCCTTTTAAGGGTTTTTCGCCTTCCTCTGGATCAACAGGAATATGTGAGGGAGTAGGCTGGTGTTGGTGTACTTTGTTCTCTGGTTGAACTCGATGGACGTTTGTCTTTTTTCAACCCAAATAACTATGTAACTATTAGTGTTGGGCGAACAGTGTTCGCCACTGTTCGGGGTTCTGCAGAACATCACCCTGTTCTGGTGATGTTCGCGTTCGGCCGAACACCTGATGGTGTTCGGCCTTTTAAGTTCGGGTTCGCCCCGAACTTCTAATGGCCGCCGAACAGGGCCGAACAGGGCCCCTGTTCGGCCGAACAGGGCCCTGTTCGGCCGAATACTGCCCCCCTATGGGGTCGCAGGCATAAGGGGGGAGCATGCCCCGATCGCGGGGGGGGTCGGAAATTCCCCCCACCCCCTCCGCTAGCGCTCCCCCCTCTGCCCGCTTCCCCATTCAAAAGTTTAAGCAAAGTACCTGTAGTGGATGGCCTGGCAGTGGGCGGCACTGTGGAGTGAGGAGGAGGAGTCCGGAGAGTGACGAGTTGAGGGAGGCCGGGCAGCGGGCGTGAGGTCAGAGAAAGGGCGGAAGTACCACAAGGGTACTTCTGTTGAACCGCCCGCTGCCCGGCCTCCCTCAACTCGTCACTCTCCGGACTCCTCCTCCTCACTCCACAGTGCCGCCCACTGCCAGGCCATCCACTACAGGTACTTTGCTTAAACTTTTGAATGGGGAAGCGGGCAGAGGGGGGAGCGCTAGCGGAGGGGGTGGGGGGAATTTCCGACCCCCCCCCCCCGTGATCGGGGCATGCTCCCCCCTTATGCCTGCGACCCCATATGGCCCCCAAAAGCTGGATGTTCGGAAAGTTCGGGGTTCGGCCCGAACATGCCGAACATCTCGGCCATGTTCGGCGAACTTTCCCGAACCCGAACATCCAGGTGTTCGCCCATCACTAGTAACTATGTAATGGAAATCTGATGGCAAACAAATGCCATCAGATCGATTTTCAAAAGATTTCATACTGAAATCTATTGGAAATCTGTTCCTAGTAAAAAATGTTCCTAAACACATCAGATAGATCAGAGATCTATCTGATGATCTACTTGCTGCTAATCTAACGAGTGTATGGCCACCTGGATCTAGAAATTGTTTCAGTGGCTGTCAAATGCCAGGTCAGCAGTAATAGAGAGCATTCATAACTTGTCCATGAACATTTTAAGACTTAATTTGGTGTGTCTTGAATACTAATTTTACCTATCCTATAAACTTCAATGCATTACATTTTTAAAGAGAATATAAAGTCTAAAACACACATTGTACATATTCCCTTAGCATAAAAGGTTATAATGACCTGCTGGGTCTCTTCTGTTCAACTCTCCCCCCAAGCCTCATATGTACCGACCTCTGGTGCCAAGCCCCGCCCCCTTGCTGATGAGTGCCATAGCACTCTCTGTATAGGAGATAGAGAGTGCCACAGAAGTGCCACAGCACTCATCTATCTGTTAGTTAGGAAAATAAAAAATAATAAAAAAAATAGGTACATTTATTAAAAAAAAAAACAATGGGGAAGCGATCAGACCCCAGAGAAAAAGAGAGAAAAAGGGGGGGAATCACTTGTGTGTTGAGTTGTGCAGCCCTGCAGCGAGCCCTTAAAGCTGCATTGGCCCAATTTAAAGAGAATCTGTATTGTTAAAATCGCACAAAAGTAAACATACCAGTGCGTTAGGGGACATCTCCTATTACCCTCTGTCACAATTTCGCCGCTCCTCGCCGCATTAAAAGTGGTTAAAAACAGTTTTAAAAAGTTTGTTTGTAAACAAACAAAATGGCCACCAAAACAGGAAGTAGGTTGATGTACAGTATGTCCACACATAGAAAATACATCCATACACAAGCAGGCTGTATACAGCATTCCTTTTGAATCTCAAGAGATCATTTGTGTGTTTCTTTCCCCCATGCACTGAAGTTTCAGGCTGCTTGTTTCTTCCTGCAAACAGCTTTGCCCTTGTTTGTAATTCCTCAGTATGTGAAAGCACAGCCAGCTCAGAGGACGATTTATCCAGCTTGTAAAAGATAAGAGAGAAGAGAGAAGCTGCTCTAATCTAAATAACACACAGGCAGTGTGCAGAGAGGGGCCAGAAGGGGGAGTTCATAGCAGAACCACAACACTGAAGAACTTGGCAGCCTTCCAGACACAGGCCGACAAGTCTGACAGGGGAAAGATACATTGATTTATTACAGAGACTGTCATAGTAGAAAGTGCTGCAGTTAGCCAGAACACATTAGAATAGCTTTTGGGACTTGTAGGATGATAAAAAACAGGATGCAATTTTTGTTACGGAGTCTCTTTAAGAAAAATGACCTGGTCTTTAGGGGGATTTAACACTGCAGTCCTCAAGTGGTTAAAGATGACCTGTAAATGTTTGGCCAGGTGCCTTAGTTCTAAAAGTGGAATATTGTTCTATGTTTTGCTGAGATAGAATTTCAGCAACTCAGCAGTTAGGGCTGGTTCGCACTTGCATTGCAAAAGTACAATCGCCTAGCAATTGTGATTTTGCAGCATACATTTTGGTGATTTTATTTTTTGTCAATTGCGTTTTGCCACTCTCTATCAGGGAAATGATAATTGCAAAGTGATCACAGCCAAAATGCTGCATGTAGTGTGTTTGTAATATATACAAATCGCAAATGCTGCAGTGAGGATAATCCTATAGGATCGCCAGTGATCAGCAAAGCGGTGAAATGCTCCTGAAAAGCACCCCAGTATGTACTATGCCTTAGGGGTGCATATAGTACAGTCACCGGTGAGCTTCCTTAGTAACAGATCTCAGGTCCTCAAGCTGGACACTATCACTTCGCAACCAAGGACCACCAAGGACTCAAGGATGTGTACTGTTGCCGTTCCATTTCCCCTATACACAAACAACTGCAGGTCCACTGCAAACTCTGTCAAAGTTATCAAGTTCGCTGATGACACCACCATAAATGGCCTAATCTCCGGGAATGATGAGCAGGAGTACCACCACCAGGTTGATAGAATCTGCCACTGGTGTAAGGAGAACGGCCTAGTCCTCAGCTCTGTTGAGATGGTTGCTGACTTTGGAAAGCACACTAGCACCCCACCTCCAATCAGCATTGATGTCATGGAAGTTGAAAGCGTTCCCTGCGCACGCCTCCTAGGCACGACAATCTCCAAGGACCTGATTTGGGAAGCCAACACGACCTCCACCTAGGGAAAAGCCCAGCAGAGACTATTTTTCCTACGCCAACTGAAGAAGTTCAGTATGACCCGGGAGCTTCTGACGAGCGTTTACACAGCCACAATTGTATCTGTCCTCTGTTCCTCCATCCTGGTCTGGTATGCTGGCTCCTCCACCAGCGATAGACACAAACTACAGAGAATCATCAGATGAGCGGAAATAGTCATTGGAAAACCACTTCCCTCACTAGATCAAATCTTAAACTCAATACTGCGCTGCAGAGCTCTGAGGTTTGCCGATGATCCTTCTCACCCGGGCTTCCACTTCTTCAGTCAGCTTCCCTTAGGCCGGAGATTTCGGTCCATCTACACCAGGACCACAAGACTTAGGAACAGCTTCTTCCCCTCGGCTGTAAACTCTCTGAACTCTCTGAACTCTCCTCATCCTCTTGTTTCCCCCCATTCCCTTTAGATTGTAAGCTCGCAAGGGCAGGGCTCTCTCCCCCTTTTGTGTCTTGGAAATCATTATACATTTTATTCATCATTTTACTTTTATCACTGTCATTACCACTTCTGTATTTTGTATTCTGTATGCTGTATCATTTTTTGTATTTTGTCACTAATTATGTATCTTGTATATTAGTGTACACCATCATCTGTATTATGTACCCCATGTTTGTTTCTTACTTTGTACAGCGCCACTGAATATGTTGGCGCTTTATAAATCAATAATAATAATAATAATAATCATAATGACCTCCCCGGATAAGCGGATACTGGTAGCACACTGTACAAAATTTTATAGTCAGCTGTGTTAATGATATGTCCAAATTGCTGTATCTGTATCTTAATTTTGTTTTAGTATGTACTGTATGTATTGTATTGTATTACCTTTTCACTCTAGCCCTGTACTTGCCAAACCCAATCTCAGTCATGCTTGGCGAAATAAAGATTCTGATTCTGATTTGGGCGCAGGGAGAGCCAGATGATGGCTCACCCTACTGTCGTTAAATACTATTCCCCCTCTGAGTTGTAATTTGGGGTCTGGTGATTTCTGGATCCCCGAATTACTCTTGCGCGGGGCGCGCAGCATAGCACTAGTGCTATTATGGCACCCAGCTTTAGTGATCGGCACTGAGCACCGGGCACCGAAATAACCGGCTTCGTTGGGGGCCTCCTTTGTTGTAATGTTACATAGTGCGTGGAATGTTTTCATTGCTTATAAATCAATAACATTTCTGTGTGTCTTTGTAATCTTTTCAATGAAATATAAGAATTATATGATTTGTGAGTCAAAGCATTCTGTTTTTATTTTCATTTTACACAGCATTTTGGAAACAAGGTTGTAAAATGAATATATTGTACTAATATGCATGAGCTGATTCTCTGCCTTCGTCTCACATGGATGTTTTATGAATGAGTTATCTTTTTAGTAGAGAAGGATTGTTAATGTTTATGAGGAATCAGTCTCAGACCTGGCAAGCACTGCCTTATGCTACTCAAAAACGTGATAATGATAGATTGCTGTATTTTGGGAAGAGTTAGGCAATGATCTCATGTAAAATGATCTCCATCTGCTTGCATTTAGTGGAAATAATAAGGCAGGCCAGAGAATCTGTCTCAGTTACTATTGCTTCCCATGAAGAAACCTTAACCTTATATCTGTATATCTACCTGTATCCGCATAGATGTAGAAAGGGTACCGTGGTAAATTAGGAAGGCTATTGGCTCTGAGGAAGTGCAGGTGAGTGACGTGCATATAACATGTAAGCTAGTGAATCTTTGAGGAGGAGTGTCCATCCTGGCTAGTGTGAGCGTCGATGGCTTGTCTCCCACACCAGATTGCCGATTCCCGACGGCTTGCCTTGTACCTGCAGCTAACTAAATAGCCATGCAGAATGCATGTGAGATACAGCATTCCTCAATGCCTGTTGCTACTGTAGAGTCACTGTACATACTGAGGTGGTGGGTCCTGGTTTACCGGGTGCTGGTTGGTACCACGCTCACTTTCGGTCAAGAGTCACAGGGCCTCACAAGGCTAGTTGAAGGAGACTTTAACATTGTTTGTTACCACCGATCAGTTTGTTATACTGTTGGATTCTCAAGAACTGAGATATTGTGGTGTTACAACACATTGACCGATATTCTACCATTGGGCAATAGGTAATATGGATAACATTGGGCAATTGGGCAATGGGTAATATGATAGTACAATATTGGTAATTTTTACTGATATTTTACTATCTCTAAGCCTGACCCTATTCGTACTTGAACCCTCCTACTATTGAAGTCTATTGATGCTTAACACTAACCTATACCCCTTGCTGCAATATCTACCAATTTCTGCACTGCCTTTGCCACTAACAATTTCCTCCGACGATATTTTCATCACCTAAAAATGATAATTATTGGGTGCCATAGGAACCCAAATTATCCCCTTAGCAGTGGCGTACCTAAGGTATTTGACACCCGGTGCTGATTATCCACAGACACCCCCCCCCCCCCCCCCAAAAAAAGGAAAGGTAGTAAGCGTGACAGCTAGACAGTGGTAGGATTAGATCGTGAGCTCCTCTGAGGACAGTCAGTGACATGACTATATATCCTGTAAAGTGCTGCAGAAGATGTCAGTGCTGTATAAATACAAGAAGTTTTAAATCAGGATGATACCATTTATTGGCTAACTACAAATGAATAAGAATAAACAAGCTTTCTGCCTTGCAGCCTTCATCAGGTTTATATCCTGTTAGTTTGCAAGCTGGTGGTACAGACAGCTTATATACATGCAACATCAAAAGGAAAAACAGATATTTTTTTCAAGCATAAATACATCATTAAGATGCCTTAATACAAACAGACCATCTAAATGGGGTAAGATAAGGATCCTTGTTTACTTTATTGCTCACAGACCTGGTATTAGGATTGACCCAGAGGTATTGTAAATTCTTAGTTCACAAGTTCAGCTAGGGTGGCTGAGACAGTTCATATATCATCAATCTCATACCAATATAGAAAGTTGTTGTCCTTATTCAGACCCTTCTGCACAGCTTTGAAACAATTTATAAATTTTGTTTCTGCTATTAATCGGTCATTTGACGTTTTGAAGCCGCCCTTCAGGGCAGTGACACGAAGATCATCCATGCTGTGTCCGTTGGACCGAAAGTGTGTAGCAACACCGCTCACTATGCCAAATTACAGGGGGACCCCACAAAAGGCTACAGGATGGCACTTAATAGGATGGTTAACAGATTGCCTGCAAACATCAGACTACATGTAAGGACCCTTATCCCTGAAGAGCCTAGAACAGCCTGCTTTTACATGCTTCCCAAGATCCACAAAGAGGGAAACCTTACAGAGAACATCTCAGGGTGGCTGGAAAACATTTTGAAACCTCTTGTCTGTAAAAGACCCAGCTACTTACAGGATACCACCCACCTCCTGAACAAACTGTCAGCCATCGGCCCAGTACCTGAGGGAACCATACTGGCCACGATGGACGTGGAGTCCCTGTACACGAACATTCCCCATGATGATGGTATTGCGGCCTGCCGTAAATATCTTCAGGGTCAGGGCATACCTGTAAAGCCTATTACTGGACTGATCAAATTCATTCTCACTCATAATTATTTCACTTTTGGACAGGACCTCTATTTACAGCAGATGGGCGTGGCAATGGGTTCGCGATTCGCTCCACAGTATGCAAATCTATTCGTGGCCAAAATCGAAGAGGAATACCTCAATGCATGTGGCATAAAACCCTTGGCCTACTTCCGCTTCATTGATGATATTTTAATCATCTGGTCCGCAAGTGAGGATGATCTTCTCCAGTTCCACAGGAACTTCAATGCCTTCCATCCTACAATCAAATTGAAACTTACCTACTCTCACACAGAGATTAACTTTCTGGACACCACCATATACATCAGGGGTAACAACATACAAACCTCTGTGTATCGCAAACCTACAGACCGTCCCACATACCTAAGATATGACAGTTTTCATCCCAAGCACATTAAGAACTCTATAATTTACAGCCAAGCTATAAGGTACAACCGGATTTGTTCTGACAGGATGGACAGAGACAAGCACCTGGATCACCTTAAGAACACTTTCATTAAACAAGGTTACAGTCCTCCCATGGCTGAGGCCCAAATCAGGAAAGCCAGCAACATCCCCAGGACTGAACTCCTGAAATATAAGCAAAACCAGAAAGAGGAACGTGTCCCTTTGGTTGTCACCTACAACCCACACCTGGAAATCTTAAGGAGGATTGCTAAGGAACTTCATCCCATTTTACACAAGGATCACAGACTGAGAACGATATTCCCTAAACCTCCACTCTTGTCATATCGGCAACCACACAATCTAAAACAGATGATTGTCAGGAGCTCTTTGAATAGGCCTCAACAAAACGGAACATCACCCTGCCGACAAAAAATATGTGGGACCTGCAGACACATTTACTCCACTGACAGGGTAACGATACCAGGTTCACAACAGGAGTACAGAATACAAGGTAAATTTTCTTGTGGGTCCACCAATCTGGTATATCTGATCATGTGTGCTAAATGCCCCAATGTTATGTACGTGGGAGAAACTGGACAAACTCTGCGCAAACGTATGAATGGACACAGGCACACTATTAATGATACCAAATCTGGACTCCCAGTTGCTACACACTTTCGGTCCAACGGACACAGCATGGATGATCTTCGTGTCACTGCCCTGAAGGGCGGCTTCAAAACGTCAAATGACCGATTAATAGCAGAAACAAAATTTATAAATTGTTTCAAAGCTGTGCAGAAGGGTCTGAATAACGACAACAACTTTCTATATTGTTATGAGATTGATGATATATGAACTGTCTCAGCCACCCTAGCTGAACTTGTGAACTAAGAATTTACGATACCTCTGGGTCAATCCTAATACCAGGTCTGTGAGCAATAAAGTAAACAAGGATCCTTATCTTACCCCATTTAGATGGTCTGTTTGTATTAAGGCATCTTAATGATGTATTTATGCTTGAAAAAAATATCTGTTTTTCCTTTTGATGTTGCATGTATATAAGCTGTCTGTACCACCAGCTTGCAAACTAACAGGATATAAACCTGACGAAGGCTGCAAGGCCGAAAGCTTGTTTATTCTTATTCATTTGTAGTTAGCCAATAAATGGTATCATCCTGATTTAAAACTTCTTGCTTTTACTGATGGCTAACACGGTACAATACCCTACTGCTACTACTATATAAATACATAATAATAATAATAATAGGGGAGGACATTAGACAATGACTATGGTAGGATTAGAGTGTGGGCTCCTCTGAGAACAGTCAGTGACATGACTATGTACTCTGTAAAGTGATGCAGAAGATATCAGCGCTAAATACATAATTATATGGCAGGACATTACACTATGACAGGATTAGATTGAGCGTTCCTCTGAGGCAAAGTCAGTGTGGCCATGGCACCACTATATAGCAAGATGTGGGTACCAACCTCCCAGTATAGGTGGCCAGATGTCCCATAAGTAAGGTGTCCCCAGTAAAGGTAGTAAGGTGCAGCCAGTATAGGTGGTAAGGTGTCCCCAGTATAGTTGGTAAGGATTCTGCAGTATAAGTAGTAAGGTGTCCCCAGTATAGATCATAAGGTGTCCCCAGTATAGGTGGGAAGGAGTTGTCTCCCCCCCAGTATAGGTGGTAAGTGTCGAC
This sequence comes from Hyperolius riggenbachi, assembly GCF_040937935.1. Lineage (NCBI taxonomy): Eukaryota > Metazoa > Chordata > Amphibia > Anura > Hyperoliidae > Hyperolius > Hyperolius riggenbachi. The sequence continues at coordinate 508,813,928 of NC_090646.1, read as the reverse complement.
AGCATGGGTAGTAAGTTGATCCCCAGTATAGGTGGTAAGGTGTCCCCAGTATAGGTAGTAAGGTGTGCCCCCACTACAGATAGGTAGGGTGTCCCCAGGCAGTAGATAGGTGGGTAGGTAGCAGTGTGTGAGCGGTTAGGTAGGTGGATAGCAGTGTGTGGGCGGTTAGGTAGGTAGATAGCAGTGTGTGGGTGGTTAGGTAGGTAGGTAGGTAGCAGTGTGTGGGTTGTTAGGTAGGTAGGTAGCAGTGTGTGGGTTGTTAGGTAGGTAGGTAGCAGTGTGTGGGTTGTTAGGTAGGTAGGTAGCAGTGTGTGAGCGGTTAGGTAGGTAGATAGCAGTGTGTGAGCGGTTAGGTAGGTAGATAGCAGTGTGTGAGCGGATAGGTAGGTAGATAGCAGTGTGTGAGCGGATAGGTAGGTAGATAGCAGTGTGTGGGTCGTTAGGTAGGTAGATAGCAGTGGGTGGGTGGTTAGGTAGGTAGGTAGCAGTGTGTGGGTGGTAAGGTAGGTAGCAGTGTGTGGGTGATTAGGTAGGTAGGTAGCAGTGTGTGGGTGGTTGGGTAGGTAGGTAGCAGTGTGTGGGTGGTTAGGTAGGTGGGTAGCAGTGTGTGGGTGGTTAGGTAGATAGGTAGCAGTGTGTGGGTGGTTAGGTAGGTAGGTAGGGTTTAGCTAAGTAGTAGTGGGTGGGTGGTTAGGTAGGTAGGTAGGGTTTAGCTAAATAGTAGTGTGTGGGTGGTTAGGTAGGTAGGTAGCAGTGTGTGGGTAGGTAGGTAGGTAGCAGTGTGTGGGTGGTTAGGTAGGTAGGTAGCAGTGTGTGGGTGGTTAGGTAGGTAGGTAGCAGTGTGTGGGTGGTTAGGTAGATAGGTAGCAGTGTGTGGGTGGTTAGGTAGATAGGTAGCAGTGTGTGGGTGGTTAGGTAGATAGGTAGCAGTGTGTGGGTGGTTAGGTAGGGTTTAGCTAAGTAGTAGTGGGTGGGTGGTTAGGTAGGTAGGTAGGTAGCAGTGTGTGTGTGGTAGGTAGGTAGGTAGCAGTGTGCGGTTAGGTAGGTAGCAGTGTGTGGGTGGTTAGGTAGGTAGGTAGCAGTGTGTGGGTGGCTAGGTAGGTAGGTAGCAGTGTGTGGTTAGGTAGGTATGGTTTAGCTAAGTAATAGTGGGTGGGTAGTTAGGTAGGCTTTGGGTAGGTATGTAGAAGAGTAGCAGTGAGGTTTTTAGTAGGTAGGTAGGTAGGTAGGGTTTCTCTCTCTCACCTCCCCCTCCCTCCCGTCAGACCTGCAGATCAGCGCGGCGAGCAGGGACAGACCTCCGATCAGCGTGGGACCCGGCTGACAGAGCGGCACACAGCAGCCGCGCAAGTCACTTCATATGCTGGAGATGACGAGTGACGTCACCTCCGCATATGAAGTAGTCGGGGATACTTTGCGCCGCACTGTCAGTCAGCCGGGTCCCACGCTGATTGGAGGTCTGTCCCTGCTCGCCGCGCTGATCTGCAGGTCTGACGGGAGGGAGGGAAACATGGGGGGGAAGCCCAGCTCAAGGCCCATGCAGGGGGTGAGACCCAGGCCACACTGCAAGCACAGCACGGGCGGCTGCACAAGGCTCCGGTGTCACCCCCCAACCTTGAAGACACCCGGGGCGGGCCGCTCCTGCCGCTCGACGCTAGGGACGCCACTGCCCCTTAGTACCCCTATAGCTGCAATTAACATTGCGATCTATGTGGTAACCCACGTACCAGAGTGGCGCAGGTGCCCATATTACCTGCTTCAGTTCTTGACTAGAGCCGGACAATAAGATAATTCTTACTTGGATAAAAATCATGGAAATGGGTCAGTCAAATGCACTTCCTGCTGTGAGAAAACGCGGAAGAGCCGCCGCAAATACTCAGAGTGAGGCGGCTGATTCCGCGTCTAGCATGGCATCTGGAGTTTTTAGGCACGCATCCACTAGCGGAACGGAACGCGGAGAAACCGCCGCATGCCCAGCGGTCAGGGCTGCGGAGTCCGCGTCCGACGCGGCAGTCGGTACGCATAGGCCTACTACTGTCACAGTGCCTGAGCGCGGGGAAAACGCCGCATGCTCGGTTGGCGGTGCGGCTGCCCCTGCGCTCGAACAGGCTGACACATTACAACACATGTCTGGTGTGGCTGGGACTGATAGTCCACACTGGCTCAGGAGGACGCGCGCGCGCGCAGAGGGCCTTTATGACAGTCAGAAGGGAGTCAGCTGACCAAGCCGGTCAGCTGACAATTTCAGCAACTTCCATTGGTCCAGCACTTAGGGGAGGCGCTAGTGAGTGCTGGTGTATATATACTGGGTGCTGGCCATTTCTCTGGTGTCTGGCGTTGCGATCACTACGTGGTAGCACTCAGACCTTGTCAGTATCTGTGTTATTAGACAGTTTCCAAGGTGTTGATGGCCAAGGATCTCACACCTTAGTCTAGGAAGTCTGTTATTATCTGTATTATATTCTAGATCAGTTTCCAAGGTGTGGACGGCCAAGGAACTCACAGCTTAGCTTAGGCATTGTTGATTATTTGTTATGACCTTCTGCTTTCCTGACCATTCTTCTGATCTCTGATTTTGTACCTTTATCATTCTGATAGGTGTGATCCTCAAAGTATTACTGTTGTACCGAAACACTCTTATCACTCAGGTGTCCAGAGGTTAGAGATATATCTGATTATCGGTGATACTGCAGATCATCAATAATCTGGTATATATCTGCATTCTCGGTGATACTGCAGATCACCGGTAATCAGATCCTCTCTGTGTTACACCGATCGTTACAGAACGCCAGACCCAAAAAACAAATGGACGCACACACTGACCGTCTGGGCACACTTGCCACTTCGGTGGATAACATCAACCAAGTGCTGGGTAGTCACAAGACGATGATTGACGCCTTGTCCAGTTCTTTACAAACCCTCCAGACGGCTGTGAATGAGGTGCGATCCCCTCCTAGCACAGACATGCGATTCCCAAACTTGGGCATACATTCTGCCCGCCGGAGATTTAGCTTTTACCTCGGTAGATGAATTTTTTAAAGCCATGGCGATAATTTACGACGATCCAGACATTGCCTCGACTTCTGAACGGAAGCTCAAGATGTTACGTCAAGGCAAGAGTCTGGTCGAGGATTATGCTGCGGAATTTAGGAGGTGGTCAGTTTCAGCCAGGTGGGACATCTATGCCCTTTTAGATTGTTTTTTATCAGGGTTATCAGATGAGGTCTCAGATCTTATGTTAAGTCAGCCCGAACCTAGAACTATCGATGAGGCAATTTCATCGGCTATTAGGATTGATCGCAGATTACGATATCAAAAACAGACCCGGGGTAGAAACAACATTAAAATGGTGTCCTACGCTGCACCTCCTGTGACTCCATCTCCTCCCGCCTCACCTCCACCCGAGCCAATGCAGATTGGTCGGTCCAGATAGTCTCAAGTGGAGTGGAGACGCAGGATTTCGGAACAGTTGTGTCTTTATTGTGCAGAGGGGGGTCATAGAGTGCTGAATTGCCCTAAAAGTCGGGAAACGCTACTGCCTAGGAGTAGTTGGGGGTAATACCCTAGGCGTACGACTCTCACCCCTAGAAGATAAATGGTTACTTCTTCCTTGTACGATTACATGGGAGAATAAATCTGAAGTCTCTGAGGCTTTTGTAGATTCCGGCTCAGCAGCTAATTTCATGGATTACGAATTTGCTAAGAGATTGGGTATCCCGCTTACCCCGGTAAAACCACCCATCCAGATTACGGCAGTGGATGACTCCCCCCTGCAATGTAACCATCCTCTGTCTCAGACACCAGAGGTGGAAGTCACTATAGGGGTACTGCATAGGGAAAAATTACAATTTTTTGTATTACACATGTCTACCTCCACAGTCATCCTGGCATGCCATGGCTACACCTTCACTCCCCTCAGTTTAATTGGGCCACGGGTCAGCTAACAAACTGGTCAGCCCATTGTTTCCAGCATTGTTTAGTGAAGGTGACCTTGGGTCAGACCGGGATTCGGGTGGAAGGAGTACCAGAACAATATTCAGAGTTTTCGGATGTATTTTGTCCCAAAGCTGCTTATAAGTTACCTCCACATCGCCCTTTTGATTGCCCCATTGATCTCTGTTCAGGTTGTATGCCCCCTAGAGGTCATCTCTACAATTTGTCTGGGCCAGAAAAGGTGGCCATGCAAGAGTACATCCGTGAAAACTTAGCCAAAGGGTTCATTCACCCTTCCCGGTCACCTGCCGGAGCAGGTTTCTTTTTTGTTAAGAAAAAAGACGGAGGCCTTCGGCCATGCATTGATTACCGGGGTCTGAATAAGATTACAGTAAAAAATCGCTATCCATTACCCTTGATAGACGATTTATTCACACAGGTCACAAACGCTAAGATATTCTCGAAATTGGATTTACGGGGTGCATACATCCTGGTGCGAATCAGAAAGGGCGATGAATGGAAGATGGCCTTTAACACACCCGACGGGCATTACGAGTATCTGGTGATGCCCTTCGGGTTGTGTAACGCCCCGGCCGTCTTCCAAGAACTAATCAATGAGGTATTCAGGGAGGTGTTGGGTAAATTTGTTCTAGTATATCTAGATGATATACTTATTTTCTCAGACAACCTTTCCGAGCACAGAACTCATGTCAAGTTTGTGCTGAACAAACTAAGACTGAACATGCTTTACGCCAAACTGGAGAAATGCATTTTTGAGAAAACTTCTGTCACCTTTTTGGGATACATAATTTCCACCTCGGGTCTTTCTATGGACCCTGCTAAGGTCTCTGCTGTGTTGGAGTGGCCCCAGCCAGTGGGCCTGAAGTCCCTTCAGAGATTTTTGGGATTTGCTTGTTACTATAGAAGGTTCATAAAGGGGCACTCCACAGTCATAGCACCCCTTACCAGTCTCACTAAAAAAGGGGCAGATACTAACCACTGGTCCCATGAGGCTCGAGTTGCTTTCTCCACTTTGAAAGAGTTGTTTTGCTCTGCACCCATTCTTAGACACGTAGACACCTCTTTTCCCTTCATTGTTGAGGTAGACGCCTCAGAGGTTGGAGTAGGGGCTGTGCTGTCTCAGCGCTCTGGGTTACAGGGCAGATTGCACCCGTGCGCCTATTTCTCTTGTAGGTTTTCACCAGCAGAGAAAAACTACGATATAGGTAACAGGGAACTTCTAGCCATTAAATTGGTCTTTGAAGAGTGGCGTCATTGGCTAGAAGGGGCAGAACATACTATTACGGTTTACACAGATCACAAACATTTGGAATACATTGAGGGGGCTAAGAGATTGAGCCCCCGTTAGGCTCGATGGTCATTGTTTTTCTCGAGATTTAGGTTTATAATTACGTACACTCCTGGTAGTAAAAACATTAAGGCAGACGCCCTGTCCAGATGCTTTGAGCCAGAGACAGCACAGCCCTCAGATCCTGAGACTATTATTCCACAGAAAGTTGTGTTGGCAGCCACAGAAACTTGGAAAGATTGGAGGGAAACTTTAAGCCCTTTCCAACAGGATGTTCCTGAGGGAAAGCCTCAGGGGGTTATGTTTGTGCCACTGCCTTTTCGCCTTCAAATATTGCAGATGTTCCACTCGCACAAGAATGCTGGACATCCTGGGGCCTCCAGAACACAGGAAATAGTCGCTAGGTGTGCTTGGTGGCCTTCATTGGCAACAGACTGCAAGGAGTATGTAAGAGAGTGTGCAGTATGTGCAAAAAGTAAACCCTCCCGCCTGGCACCTGTGGGAACGTTGCAGCCTTTGCCCACCCCGAGTGAACTGTGGACCCACTTGTCCATGGATTTTGTGGGGGAACTTCCGAAGTCTGAGGGCATGTTGGTCATTTGGGTGGTAGTTGACCGTTTCAGTAAAATGGCCCATTTTGTGCCCTTGAAAGGACTCCCCTCGGCCCAGGAACTGGCTGAATTTTTCATCATCCACGTTTTCCGACTACATGGTATTCTAGAAAACATAGTGTCAGATCGGGGAGTCCAATTTATTTCCAGATTTTGGAGGGCATTTTGTCGTCAAATGGGCATGGAACTGTCATTTTCATCGGGCTACCACCCACAGACCAATGGTCAGACTGAGCGAGTGAATCAGTCATTGGAACAATTTTTAAGATGTTATGTTGCGGATGCGCAAAATGATTGGATCAAGTTCTTGCCATTCGCAGAATTTGCGCACAATAATTTGAAAAGCTCTTCCTCTGGGTTTTCGCCATTTCAGGTGGTTACTGGGAAGTTGCCCAAGTTCTCCCCATTACCAGTACCTTCCACTCCGTTTCCAGCTCTGGAGGCATGGCAAAAATCATTTAAGGATAATTGGGGGATTGTAAAGAATAATTTGGAAAAAGCTTTTCAAAGTCAGAAAGGTCAAGCTGACAAGAGACGTTCTTTAGAGTGGAAGTTCCAACCAGGAGATTTGGTCTGGGTGTCCACCCGTCATTTGGTCCTGAAACAACCCTTGTCCAAGTTGGGTCCCAGGTTTGTGGGTCCTTTTCCAGTTACCAGGAAGATCAACAATGTTTCTTATGCAATTGATCTTCCTGCCAGCATGCGTGGGGTTAGATCTTTTCATGTGTCCCTGCTTAAGCCAGCAGTCCAAGTGGGTGCCACTCCTCCTCCTCCTGTGATGGCAGATGACCAACCTGAGTACGAAGTAGAAAAGATTTTAGACTCACGGTTGGTACAGAACTCAGTACAGTATCTAGTTCACTGGAAAGGGTATGGTGTAGAGGAAAGAACATGGGTACCTGAATGTCGCATGCACGCGGACAAATTGAGAAAGGAATTCCACGCTTTGTATCCTGAGAAACCTGGTAGGAGTTGTCCGGAGTCCACTCCTCAGGGGGGGTACTGTGAAAAAACGCGGAAGAGCCGCCGTAAATACTCAGAGTGAGGCGGCTGATTCCGCGTCTAGCATGGCATCTGGAGTTTTTAGGCACGCATCCACTAGCGGGACGGAACGCGGAGAAACCGCTGCATGCCCAGCGGTCAGGGCGGCAGAGTCCGCGTCCGACGCGGCAGTCGGTACGCATAGGCCTACTACTGACAAAGTGGCTGAGCGCGGGGAAACCGCCGCATGCTCGGTTGGCGGTGCGGCTGCCCCCGCGCTCGAACAGGCTGACACATTACAACACATGTCTGGTGTGGCTGGGACTGATAGTCCACACTGGATCAGGAGGACGCGCACGCTCGCAGAGAGGCAGGGCCTTTATGACAGTCAGAAGGGAGTCAGCTGACCAAGCCGGTCAGCTGACAATTTCAGCAACTTCCATTGGTCCAGCACTTAGGGGAGGCGCTAGTGAGCGCTGGTGTATATATACTGGATGCTGGTCATTTCTCTGGTGTCTGGCGTTGCGATCACTACGTGGTAGCACTCAGACCTTGTCAGTATCTGTGTTATTAGACAGTTTCCAAGGTGTTGATGGCCAAGGATCTCACACCTTAGTCTAGGAAGTCTGTTATTATCTGTATTATATTCTAGATCAGTTTCCAAGGTGTTGACGGCCAAGGAACTCACACCTTAGCTTAAGCATTGTTGATTATTTGTTATGACCTTCTGCTTTCCTGACCATTCTTCTGATCTCTGATTTTGTACCTTTATCATTCTGATACTCTGTTGCCAAACCTCGGCTAGTCTCTGGATTCTGCACCTGCCTCCTGTCTCTGTACCTTATCTGTCCGTGTGTTTACGACCTGGCTTGTCCGACCTCGAGAACTATCTCTCCTGTTAGGAGATAGCTCGCAGATCTGTCAGTGACACTTCTCCATTGTTGTCACTCACGTTCTGTCCTTCCCACTGTCAGTCTGACTCCTCCCCGTGGAGAGCCCAGACTACGGAAGGAACCAGTTGCCGAGCAGTATTCCTATCTGCTCTTGCACCTGTCTTCCAGATGCGATCCTCAAGTATTACTGTTGTACCGAAACACTCTTATCACTCAGGTGTCCAGAGGTTAGAGATATATCTGATTATCGGTGATACTGCAGATCATCAATAATCGGGTATATATCTGCATTCTCGGTGATACTGCAGATCACCGGTAATCAGATCCTCTCTGTGTTACACCGATCGTTACACCTGCTATGTCAATGGCTCAGTTTGAAGCTCGATAAAATTTGCATGAGAGGCAAAATTAAAAGCTACTAATTGACCATCTCTAGTTTGACATACTGTATTTAAATTTCCTTTTGGGAATGCCATTGGTCCATATGAATGAATGAATAAGAAATGTAGGTGGGAAACGCAAATATGTTATGGACAAGGCTCCTGATAGCATTCAAAGGAAAAGATGAATATCATTTGGTGTGCTACAAGCGTAGGAAAAGAAGAGCCAGATAAGAAAAGTGAAGACAACAGACAGAAGATTTAGAGAAGGATAAAGAAATATATGAAAAATGCAGGACAAAGTATAGAAGATGTCAGAAGTATGCAAAAGTATTTTTGACGCTCTTTGCAGGGAAACCACAGGTATTATGGACCCTGTGAGCTGGGAGCCACATTTCCTGGGTAATACCATTCAGCATGGGAAAAGGGAGTTCATAAGAGTTAAGGAATTGAGGTGATTTTTATTTATTTATGTTTAAAAAAAAAATCTTGCAGGGATACCAGAGAAATTGTTTAAAAAGTCTGTGTATGTATTTCCAGCATTCTCAGTGTCTATGTAGCAGTCAAGTACAGCAGCTATAGTCAACAGTATAACAATGGCATGATCTGTGAATTCCTGTGTCCCACATAATGACAGCATTGCATTGGGCATGTTAAGAGGCATCTTGCATAATGACATCATCACACATGATATGTAAAGGGTAGCCTGGTCTGCCAGGCCATCCTAGCACTTCTATGGTGTAGAAATTGCATTGGAGAGAGCATGAACCACACACACATTATCAGAGGAAAAGAGGAACTGTGCACAACTGCTGTCATAACAATGGTAGGCCAATCAGAAACATGAAGCCTAGAAGAAAATAAGATTGGTGCACTGCCTAGAAGTTTTAATAGTCTGATGTAAGCATTGTAACCCACCCCTGACCCTGACACCGCATACATGTCCAGTGCCAACTTGACATGCTTTCACTGTCCCCATGAAACCATCAAAAGCTGATAAGCTATAAATCAGGTACAAGCTAATCTCTTTCTGTGGACTACAGCGCAGAAATCATCTTTGCTTGAACACAAAATACAAGTCACGTGTTTTCACCTGTACACTGGCATTCTGAGGTAAGTTAAACTCGCCTGTGAAAAAATAAACCATTGACGTCAGAGAAAAATACACTATTACAAACACACAGGGAATGTACGTGATACATCTGTGTGTGTTGCCCAGTGCATTCTCTATGCAGGGCACAAGGGTTATTTAATAAACTCAATGCATTTGATGCAGCTCCAATCTTCCAATTGTATGATTAAAAGAAGGGGTTGGAATATAATACCACTTGTGGAAAATCAAATGACCTGGTGAAGGTTAGTCAGCAAGGGTACGTGAAAGAAACAGAAGTAAAATGAAGCAAATGTAAGAGAGAATTTTATATGATGGGAAGCGGTTAATGTTCTGTGTATTGCCAAATTATTGCCACATAGCTCATCATAATGCTGTTATAGGAAATCAGAGTTCTATAATCTTACTTTTACATCTATATTGAAATTACACTTTCCTCCATTTTCCATTTACTCAATATGTTTTGATTGCATGCGTATGGTTTTGTTTTGTTCTTTAAAGTGATACTTACGTGAAAATAAACTGAATTGTATCTACCCTTTTGCTTCAAAATATGGCTTTTAGATATCCCAATGTTTTATGTTGTGTTTAAAAACTTATAAAGGTAGATTTATTGTTTTGTCTCAGCTCAATGAAACAGTCTGTCCCTTACCTCTGAGAGTGCTAAAATATATGAACTATTGACCTTTTTGTCTATCCCCTGCTCCTAGAAGGCCAGTTCTCTGCCATGAAAGCTATAATTCCTTATCAGTAAAGGAGGCTATAGTCCCACCGGTCCAGGTTGGAGAAAAACGTTCAGGTCCATAGTTAAATGTTAACACTTTCATCCAGAGAGAAAAAAACAGTAACGCAGCATAGTTATTTGAGTGCTTGGCACTGTACATACATACACATGTCTATCTCATCATGTCACATGTCACTTAAGATTCCCTTTAATGTGGAATAGCAATTAAAGGCAAAATACTGATTAATACCAGTACCTGTGAACACTAGGGATGTTCAATAAGATGCAAATGATTACAGGTTATACAAGATTATGCACATTCTGCACACAATTTATGATCCATTTTGAAGCTGTCCAAAATTATCATACATAATTTGCATAATCCTGCATCAACCTGAAAATATTTACATCTCCTTGACCATCCCTTGTAAGCACATGACAATTGTGCTTAGATAAGTTCTCCACATATGTCCCCCCTTGGTTCTACTAGCTTTTCAACATTCCGAGGATTGTTAGGGAAACATTTTTAACAGCTTCCAAATCCAGGTCTGCACTATTTTATTATCATTTCAAAAGAGATGAACCTGTAACTATATGGCACCTCCCTAAGTGTACCAAATCCATGGAACGGTATGGCACCAGATCCAGGCCATAAATGGTAATGAAAGATGTTCAGACTGAAGTTGTTGCATTGTGTATACTGTTAAGGCTGCAGCATGGGGATGTGCATTATCCAGCTGTTGCACAGTGATTTTTGAACACTTTCCTCTTCTTTTGTTGCAGTTTATAGGTATTGATGATCGAAATTAGCTAATTACGATTACACAAAATTTAATGTAAAGTTTTGGAATTACGGTTATATGTAATTAAGTTTTGTAAATTCAGTTAATGTTGTATAACCATTCGTAATTTCGTGTACATTTTTGCATAATTTTTGTTTAATTTCATGTCGACTTTAGTGGTGAATAGCAAAGCCCCATACATGCTATTGTCACCAAAATTGCTGCACATGTTAAAGAGGAACTGTAAACAGAAAAAAACCCCAAAAAAACCGGACTCCTAGAGAGTGATGAGACGAACCATTTTTACTCCTGGCAGAGTAACAGTTTTTTTTCCTTTCTTCCAGCAGCTGTAACTGTTATACTAGGCTGTAACCACACTTTTTTTAACTGACTGATGTCATCTGAAGGCGCCCAATGTATGTGTGGAGAGAAGTTCAGAACTAGCTGAAGGAGGCTAAGGGCCGGTTTCCACTACAAAGTGATGTGAATGTGGCTATCTAGCCGCATCGCATCACTTTTGCCGCCGGCCGCATCACTTCCGCATCTCCCGATGCGGAAGTGTATTGGAGGAGATGGGACATGGCTGCAAGCGGATGCGGCCGTGCGAGAATCTGCAGCATGCTACAGATTCTCGGATCGCTCCGCATAACATGCACGCAGTGGAAACTCTTCCATTGCTGTGCATGTGTTTCAGGACACCTGCGGTGCGATGCGCTTGTGTAGCCGCATCGCACCGCTCCTAGTGGAAACAGGCCCATAAATTTGTTTGTCTGTATATACAAACAAACTTGAATGGTTGTTGTAAAGCATGTTTAGTAAGTAAAAGAATAAATGTATGGAAAAAGGGTGATTTATTGTAATGGGCTGGGCCCTTTTCCACTGGCTGGGATTTTGACTGATTGCGAGAGCACCACGATTTACATATAAATCGCGGTGCTCATATCCCACTAGTGCTCCCATTTTTCCCAGAATGCAGTTATCAACTTGCGTGATTCTCATTGCAATCGTGCTCCAATCCCAACAGTGCAAATGAAGCAAGTGGATAAAGCAGCATGTGCGATCACAAATGCAGCGCAGTTGCGATCGCGCTTGTAATGGAAAAGGGCCCATAGAGGAGAAAGGAAAATGAAAGCAGATCAGGTCTGTTTCTATACAGCTAGTATCAAGTTTTAGCATAGCGTCAAAGTGCTCATACACTTACGATTTTCTCATTCAATTCCTTGCAGATTCCTACTGGGAATAGATTCCCATAAATGTCAGATTGATATTTGATCAATGCTTTGGCACCGATTATCACTACCTTATATTGGTGACTATTAGGCGCTTTCTGGAGCAGTTTCCTGAATTACCTGATCCACTAGTTGTCCCCTACCCTCCTGGCAGTATTTTCTGGTGATCTAGTGGTTTCCCTTCAAAGTCTTCCCTGGCAGTCTTGTGGTCCCCTCTCCTTTACCAAAGTATTCCCTTAAATCCTGGTTTTCTCACAGTATTCCTCCAGTCATCCTGTGCCTACGTTGTCAGTCTGCGATCCTCTCGTCAGCTGTATCAGCCTCCAATAAGCTGTATAAATGGCCCCAGACCAGGCGCCACATTGCTTTCCTGTGCAAGGCAGCGTTCTGCACACGTGCAGTACTGAAACACATGCACAGTACTGAAAAATCATTACTATCAGAATGCATGCAGCCCAGGGCCAAGCATGTGTAGTACCTCGCAACCGGCCACAACTAACCAACTTTGAGAAGGGTCACTGATGCTGACTGGAGGGTCGTGGAAGGACTGCGCAGGCACAGGATGATTTCAGGGTGCTGCAAGAAGCCCCATAAAAAAATTAAACTGCATTTTGTTTTCGACTTATGCTACTTACACACCAGGACGTTGTGTTTAGGGGGCGTTATAGGGCACATAACGTGCCCCTAACGCAACGCCTGGTGCTCTCTGATGTGGGCGTCAGAGTGAGCCGCGTTGTGCAGCTCACTCTGGCGTCCGTGATGCGTACTCACGTGGTCCCGCCCGGACGCATGCAGCATCACGTGGTCCCGCCCGGCCAATCGCCGTACAGAGCGGCTGCTCCAGGAAGTAAACACTGCACGTCACACCGTGCAGTGAATATTAATTAGCGATGTGCCTGGCCGGACGATTCCCGCTCGTCCCCGCGGGCACTCCTTATCTTTCGCTCGTTTTCTTCCCATTCTTCCCATTGTCCGCCCACGGGCATCGAGAACACAATCCGGCGGGGTATCGGTCCTGTCGGAAATTATCAATCGAGCCATCAGTGGCTTGATTGATAAGAACAATCAATCCGTGCATGCCCAGCATAACAGTGTACTGACCAGGAAGCTGTTATGGGGTAGTGGCCATTTTTTTAATGGAGGATGGAGAATTCCATTGATCACAGTGGACAAAACAGGACACAGGAGAGGAGAGATTGAGGAGTAGACTACACAGGAGGTAAGTATGACCGTGTATGGTTATTTTGACTATTTATTTTCATTTCAGGTTCTCATTCCAGGTGTACCAGAGACGAGTAAGTATAAAAGATTTATACATACATGGGGATTCCTCCAGCCCCCCACCCCACATCGTCATCCTCTGTCTTCTTGTTTTTTCATTAACAGTCCTGCTAGCTCAGTGAATAGGGGTGAACTGCGCTTGCAAACAAGAAGGCAGAGGAAGACGGCGTGGAAGTGATCAGTGCAGAGGGGCTGGAGGAAGCCCCAGGTATGTATAAATCTTTTATACGGTAATTACTGGATTTACAGTGTACCTGAGACAATAGTAATGTCAGGTTTTATGCCTACCTGGGGCTTCCTCCAGCCCCCTTGAGGCCGCTCGTTCCTTCACCTTCTCCCCTGGGCCACTCCTGGACAGCCCAGTACTCTAGCTGAGTTGTGCTTCACTGCGCATGTGTGGCCTGGCCGTGCTCCCCCATGGCAGGCAGAAATTGCTCCCGGGTACGGGAGTGCGAAGAGGGAGCAGGTGCTGCTGATGAAGCGGGGGACAGGAGTGGCCAGGTGAGATGGAGAGGGATTAAGTGGCCTCAACAAGGCTGGAGAAAGCCCCAGATAAGTATAAAACAGGCTTCCTTAATGTTTCCCGTTAACCCCGGTAGTATGGTAGCCTCCATACCTTTTAGCTGTATTCCCTGGTATTCTAGTGGACCCTCCCCCTCTGCATGTGTGGTCGCTGTATATTATATATATATATATACACACCCACTAACACAACTACTACACCTAGGGAGGATTATCTGACCACTGGAGCTCCCCCCTCTCTACATGACCATCATGTACCTGCAAGCCCCCCTCCCCCCCCTGAAGGCTGCAGCATCTCTCTCCCTCCTCCTAGCAAAACGCAGGCTATACTCCCTGTATACCTTGTCCAGTGTTGTGTCGCTCCACTCTGCAGCACAGTACACAGTTCAGTACACTGGGCGGCTGTGATGACAGCTGAAGGGAGCAGAGTGAAGCTATGCACAACACTGGGCAATGTATACACAGTGTGTATATATTACACTCTGCAAGCAGGGGGAACGAGATGATGCAGCCTTCAGGGGGAGGCTGGGAGAGGAGGAGACAGATTGCCCACAGAAATTCCTGCTCACCACCCGAGCACGAAGAGATCTCTGAGAAGTGAGAGCCACACACGGCCAGCCCCTGCTATCTCTGTACACTTCTCCCTCTGCACGAGGTGTCCTGCAGTGATGACGTGAGCTTTTTTTTTTTCTTTTCACAACTGTTACTTCCCAGATGGCTGTTCGTCCTAGGCTCAATTAAAATTCAGCCGCGGACTAACTTTATTAGGTGGGCGGGGCTTATGCCTTAACACTGTATTTAATGTGTTTTTTGGCTTCTTCTTCCTGGAAAGACTTGGTTTTCCCCCATAAAGTGGATGTCAGCTTCACGCTGGCGATGAGTTCAATATGTGGTTACAGTTCCTCTTCAAGGAGAATAGTCGGTACAAGTAAAAAAATGAACTTTAAAAAAAAAAACCTTGTGGTTTTTGAGAAAATCAATTTTAAAAATGCAAAGAAAAATGTTTTTTTAAACTCCCAAAAATTAGTTTAAAACCATTTTTCTTTTGCATGTTTAAAATTATTATCTATTCACCACTATAGTCGTCAGGAAATTACGTAAAAATGATGTAAAAATTAACATGAAATTATGAATGATTACAACTACAGACATAATTAATTACGATTGTTCCCGAAATTTCGTATTGCGATTTTGCATCGTAGTTGTGAATTTCGATACAAAATTACATCTATGCGAAATTTGTGTTCATCACTATTTATATGCTTTAGTTTCTAGCTCATTATATGTGAAGAATCGCGGAAAAGCCGCCGCATGGACGCAGGATCAGGCGGCTGTTTCCGCGTCTGGCATAGCAGAACGCGGAGAAACCGCCGCATCTGACGCAGCGGTTTGTATGCATGGGCCTGCTTCTCTCAGTGGGGCGGGATGCGGAGAAAACGCAGCGCGCTCAGACAGCGTGGCGGCGGATTCCGCATCCCATACAGCAACAACATTACAACACATGACTGGTGTGGCTGGGACTGATAGTCCACACTGGTTTAGGAGGACGCGTGCGCGCGCGGAGAGGAAGGGACTTTATGGCAGTCAGAGGAGGGTCAGCTGACCAGGCCGGTCAGCTGACAATTGCAGCAACTTTCATTGGTCCAGCACTTAAGGGAGGTGCTGGAGAGCACTGGTGTATATATACTGGGTGCTGGTCATTCCTCTGGTGTCTGGCGTTGCGATCACTACGTGGTAGCACTCAGGCCTTGTCTGTATCTGTGTTCTAGCATAGTTTCCAAAGGTGTTGACGATCACGGACCTCACACCTTAGCGTTAGGAATATTGAACTGTATTATTTGTTATGACCTTCTGCCTGCCTGACTATCCTAATGAACTCTGACTCTGTACCTTGATATCTCTGATATCCTGTTGCCAAACTCTGCTCGTTCCTGGACTCTGTATTTGCCTCTCGATTCTGTACCCCGCTATTTCTGATACTCCGTTGCCAAACCCTGCCTGTTTATTGGATTCCGTATCTGTCTCCTGAATCTGTACCGTATCTGTCTGTGTGTTAACGACCTGGATTGCCCGACCTCGAGAACTGTCCTTACTGTTAGAGGCAGTTCCCAGACCTGTTAGTGACACCTTCTCTCTGGTGTCACTCACGTTCTGTCCTTCCTATCCTCAGCCTAGCTCCTCCCCCGGGAGAGTCTAGGCATACGGAAGGAACTTACTTCTGTGCAGTACTCCTTACTGCTTCTGTACCTTCTCCTAAGG
Organism: Hyperolius riggenbachi; assembly: GCF_040937935.1. Classification (NCBI taxonomy): domain Eukaryota; kingdom Metazoa; phylum Chordata; class Amphibia; order Anura; family Hyperoliidae; genus Hyperolius; species Hyperolius riggenbachi. The sequence goes on along the minus strand of NC_090646.1, from coordinate 508,797,913 downwards.
TGCAATACTCAAAGTATTACTGTTACACAAAAACACTCTTATCCCTCAGGTGTCCAGAGGTTAGAATATATATCTGATTATTGGTGATACTGCAGATCATCAATAATCGGGTATATTCTGCATTCTCGGTGATACTGCAGATCACCGGTAATCAGACCCTCTCTGTGTTACACCGATCGTTACATTATAGCAGTTTTTTCAACCTAACCATAGCATTAGTGCGGGGCGTAATGGAAAAAACTACGCTTACGGATCATTACGCGTAATTTTACGCTATTACGCATTACGGAATTACGCTTACATTTATCTACGGTTCATGCCTGTAATTACGCATGGCCCTTACGCAATTACGCGTAAGAATACCGTAATGCAGGTTGTTACGTTATTGCCTTACGCATAATTTTCTACTAGCAATTAATGCGTAAGGCAATACTCCCAAGCGGAAAAGTTGACGCATGGATCAATGTTAGGTAGCCGCCGACTTTAAGGGTTAATAGCAAAGCCCCCTTAATTGCTGAGAGCCTCAAATTTGGAGAATATATTAAGGAGATCAGAAGGAATAAGAGGAAAAATTTTTTTTTCAAAAAGACCTTATAGTTTTTGAGAAAATCGATGTTAAAGTTTCAAAGGAAAAATACAGTATATACATTTAAAAACCCGCCGACTTTAACGGTTAATAGCGGGTTTTTAAATGTATATATTTTTCCTTTGAAACTTTAACATCGATTTTCTCAAAAACTATAAGGTCTTTTTGAAAAAAAAAATTTCCTCTTATTCCTTCTGATCTCCTTAATATATTCTCCAAATTTGAGGCGCTTAGCACTTAAGGGGGCTTTGCTATTAACCCTTAAAGTCGGCGGCTTTTTTATGTTATACGGGAGCGTAATATTACGCGATTACGGCAGACTGTGTAATTTCAATAGGAGTTTACTGTCTTACGCGTAATTTGTTACGCATAATAACGTAACCTACGGTCTACGCGTAATTAATTACGTGTAGTACCGTAACCTTACACGTAACGCTTACGGTGCATTTGTAGTGAATTACGATGCGTAATTACGCTAATGCGTAATTTCGGCCCAGCACTGCATAGCATAGGAAAACAGACAGTACTAAGCTTTTACCATACAGTGCCATGAATCTTGTAATACAGCAACACTGAATTCTCTGCTGGAACCATACCATAAGTATAATATTTTCTTTTTAGGTACTATTGGCCAATTGTTTTTATTCATTTTTATTTTTTCATATACAGCCATTTAACTCAGATTACTAGATGACACTGCATATTATTTATTCATATTTCTGCATCTGTTCATTAAACAAACAAACAAACATTAGCATTATGACCAAATGTAGACTGGTTCAGGGGCGTAGCAATAGGGGGTGCAGAGGTAGCGACCGCATCAGGGCCCTTGGGCCAGAGGGGCCCCGAAGGGCCCTCCCTTAACTACAGAATTAGCTCTCTATTGGTCCTATGCTCATAATAATGACTTCTGTAGATACTTTGGATAGTAGTAATCATTAACAAACTGCTCCCCATCCCCTTCTTGTACCTCTGACACTGTAGTTGCCATTGGCAGATTTTGGTGCAGTATAAATTGTTATGTTTAGAGTGCTTGGGGGGCCCCATTGTAAAACTTGCATCGGGGCCCACAGCTCCTTAGCTACGCCACTGGACTGGTTCATGCCATCCTGTTCCCCATAACCATGTATGGCTGCAAAAGTTGGACCCTAAGAAAAGCAGATAGAAGAAAAATCGACTTCTTTGAGTTGTGGTACTGCAACGGTTGCTATACATTCCATAGACTGCAAGGATGACGAACAAAGAAGTATTGGAACGTATAAGACCAGACATGAGAAAGATCTAATGCTCGGAATGATCAGTGGCAAAAGGCAACAAGGCCACCAGAGAATGCGTTGGCTTGACACCGTCAAAGCCAACACAGGATCAAGCTTAAAGTGGATCCGAGATAAACTTTTACTCATTGCATAATTGTGTTCCTTACATATAGTTTATAGGGCATTCCTCAAGCCAAATACTTGTTTTGTTTTGTTTTGTTTTAATACTCTAATTCCCTATAAACTAAACAAGCCTCACCCACAGCTTTTTCAGAGTGCCTTGGCACTGAAGCAAGGTCTTATGGGAGCTCAGTGTGGGCAGGAGGAGAAGTGGTTACTAGCCAGAGATTTCAGAGGCAGAGGGGGAGGGAGGAGGAGAGGGGACTGAATTTGTCACAGGCTGAGGGCTGGAGATGCTATCAGCTTGCTTGTGTGTAATGTGACAAACAAAACATGGCTGCTGTCATTGTATCACAGGAATAAATAATCATAAACTGTTGAAGCTGTTTGCAGGCAGCTAGATTTGCTCTGTAAATTATCTAAACTTTAAATAAGATATATAGACAAGTCACTTGTTATAGTTAGTTTTTAATCTCGGATCCGCTTTAAAGAGGAACTCCAGTGAAAATAATTTAATATAAAAAGGTGCTTAATTTTTACAATAATTATGTATACATGATTTAGTCAGAGTTTGCTCATTGTAAAATCTTTCCTCTCCCAGATTCACATTCTGACATGTATTACATGGTGACATTGTTACTGTGGGCAGATTATGTAGCTGTTCTGGCTTTAACAGACAGCTATAAACAGCCATTTCCTGTGTGTGTCATTGTTACATTGTGGCAGTTTGCCCAGAGTACCGTACGGTACCAGAGCCTCTTGTGGGAGGGGTTTCAGCACAAAATCAGTCATACAGCGCCCCCTGATGGTCTGTTTGTGAAAATCATTATATTTTTCATGTAAAAGTGGGTATCAGCTACTGATTGGGATAAAGTTCAATTCTTGGTCGGAGTTTCTCTTTAAGGCAACTGGTGGAAACAGTACAAGATCGGGCTGCATGGAGAGATGTAACTCGTAGAATTGCCAAGAGTCGAGTATGACTGAATGAATAACATCATCATCATGTGTAGGTAGCCCCAGAACCTGCATAGATTTGTCAGAATTTAAAGGGAGTACCTCTTATGGAGCGGGAGACGTATATCTAACAGTCCTCCCGTGGGGGTCGGTATACTGTCTGAAATTCAAGAAGTGGCTACATTTACTATTGTTGTTGTAGCAACTGCGTACACATGCACAATTTGAGCCAAATTTATGTCACTCACGAGGATGTAACTTGACCCTGCAGGTGACACTGTGGGGCCCCAAAACACTGTACTAGGCAACAGACAAATGACGTGTTCTGTGTCTATAAAGTGGGACGGAGGCCGGCAGCATTGCAAATGATAAGGTGGCTTTCTCCTGCAGATAACCACCCACAATTCCCAAAGTTAGAAGAGGAGGTGATGGACAGCAACGGGCAGGAGGGCTTGAGTTGTGATACAGTAGTTGCCCACTCCAGTGGCTAATGTATTGATGTTCAGGTGATGAACCAGTAGGCAGGTTGGAGAGTTATCAGTATCATAAGGAACTGCAATAATAGCTGTTGTGTCAGCAACAACAAATAAGAAGTCTGCAGTGGTGTGGGTAGATGAAAAAGCAGAGGTCATCAACAAAACAAGGAATCAAACAGAGCATGTAAGCCAAGCTTGATAAAAGAGCAGGTAGTTGTACAAAGCCAAGGTCAATGACAGGACAAGTTCTCAGACAAGACAAGCCAGGATCAGGGCAGACTCAAGTCATGTCATGGAAGTAACACACTAACTGCACTACTACATCAAGTTGCTAGTGGCACACCTTGGCTGAAAAAGGTATTTTGGTGCATAAGCATGTATGCATGCACAGATCAGTACAAGTACCAGTGCCCATGGACCCCCCTTTTCTGAAGTTGCTTGGGTCAAGCACGCAAGTGACCCCTACAAAGGGTAAGAAGGGGAACAATTTACTCAGCTGCCGATTGTCACTAAAAGTTCTGGCATATCTTATCAATTAAGGATTTTGGCTAGCCTCAGGAGACATCGGTACTAGTGCTAGATTTTCATCCCAGATAGCCCTGACTGGCCAGCTCAGTGAAGAATAGTCTACGGATAGTACTGACCTTGCCCAAATAGTGTTAATAACATTACATTATAAGCGGTATTACGTAAAATTGTTATATTTATGGATAAGTAGGATTACCTGTTTAAAAATCTCAGGCCTGACCCTTACTTGTTTCTGCTTTAGTCTTCTGTCTATAAGAACAGTTATGCACACACAGGGAGCGAAACACAGACATAAACACTGTCCTCAGATTCTATGCCTAATGGCATAAAAAGTACGTGTCATATTCATTGCATGTGGTTTTGCTAAAACTGGGAGTTGAACTAGAAGAGAAAACGCTGTGGGCTCAGAAACGATTAGTCTGGATGCCACGCTAACACTGGATCTCACAAATGCCAGAACAAAGAAATAAATGTACTGTTTTTATTCTCCTTTTCTGAGTTATGGCTTTTTTATACTCCTGTGTGCTCAGGCTGTACATCTTTCATAGTAGGCCAAAAGATGCTGAATTAGATATTTCCCCCATATGGTTTTCTCTATATGTAGACATGGATGAGAAATTTCTCCTGTGTGTGGAAAATTGCTGGAAATGAGCAATGACTCACATTCAAGCCAAAAAAATGTATGGTGATCTTTGTAAATATATGCTTAGTCTATTTTTCTCTGATAGCTCTACTTCCAGTGGTTTGCGTGTTAGGAGAATTGTCTACTCAGTTCAGCACAGCAGAGAAACAAGTATTTAGTGAATTAAGTAGACTCTGATTCTCCTAGAAAAGCTCCACTTGGCTGGACTTCTTCTACCTCTCTAGCTTATAACAGTGAAGGCATTTAGATGAGAGAGAAATAGAAATAAGATACAATTCCTGAAGCTATGAAATGAAACTATCACCTGCAGAGACCACTATTGAAATGAGGACATTTGCATTTTTAGAGGGAAATCCAGAGGGCAGCTGCCATTGTTCTCTAATGGGGCAATTGCATCGCTGACCCTGCCAAAAGCTGTTCTCCTCGTTTGCACTGCTCCCCGGGGTCTGTTATACGTGCCAGGTCATAGAGAAGGAGGAGGACAGCATGGCTAAGAGTGCACGGACTGTGCAGCCGCCGCCCGCTGGGACAGGTGAGTAAATACTGCTGCTGCTTCACATGCAAGAGCCCCAGGGAGCAGTGTGGGGGGGCAATTTAGTTTGCCCTAGGGCCTCAGAGCCACTTAAACTGGCCTTGCACAGGTGTACAATAGGCAGTTACTTGACTTGTATTCTTTTTAATGGCCTTTGCCTGCAACAGTTTAACAGTGCTGAACTATAAACTGACAAAAAGTGTTTCTACTGACGTATTTCTATTTCATCCCCATTGTATCTCACTCTGTGCACTATTTATTTTCAGCAGAATCACTGCAGATTACAGGGTATTACAGAAACATATAATGATAGCACTCTTGCGATGTGAAATACATGTTTAGAGGGGCATTTTCATGTAATACATTTTATTGAATTGACAATTACATTCTATGGAGATAAAGATTAAATAGATTTCTTGTTCATGTAATGCTTATACGGTTTTTCAGGCGCCTTGAATAATGGAACAGCACTAAAATCCCTAGGAAAAATACATAGTGGTTTATAGAAAAAATACTATTTTATTCTACTACACCAGACCTGAGAAGCAACAGATAAAAAAAAAATAGAAAAAACATAGTTATTTACAACACATCAGTTCTTTTAACGCTCACTTTAAATAAAGTGGCCCATTATAGACTTCTTGAGCACTTGTTAGCAATGTAAATGGCTCGGGCAAATGATGCATGTTCAGCTTTGAATGACAATGATGGATAGAGCTTTGGAAGTTTCGGCGTACGCGACACAGTGCTTGATTGGTGACACAGGGAAGCTGACAGGCTGTCAGGGAATAGCTTGTGCCCTCAAAGTTAACATCTTGTTAGTTACAGTACAGTACAGATCCCATTTTATGCTGTTAAAGCAGAATATATGTATTTTAAATGTCAAAGCTGAAGTCGGCTTCTGTGTATTTCCACTGCGAACTCCAAAGCGCACTATAAAGCAAATACCAGACTGAAATGGTATAATTCTTCTATTAAAATGCAAAGCATCAATTAGAGCTGCCTAATCCTGTATAAACAGAACATGTAATATTGCGCCATAGGAGACAACTTTATTTTGTATTTCTGCACAATGTTTATGCTTGTTTAACACACAGATCAGCCAGAGGATTAAAAACACTGGCAGGTAATGTGAATAACACTGAATAGTAAAATAGCACTTGTAAAGGCGATTTAGTTACAGTTCAGGCCAAAAGGAATTATGGAACATCTTCCCAATGTTTGCAGCATTGATGAAATTTGATATAATCAAACATTCTGCAATGCTATTTGGTAGCTTTTGGAACATTTTGTAATATAAAATACATTTTTAGCAGGTGTATAACAATAGTGCCTGCAAGACGTGCAGGCGCAGGAGGGCCCGTGAGGGGGTGAAGCCTGGTTGGGTGCCCGCCCAGGGCCATTTTTAGCAGCAGGAGGGGGAGCAGCACAGGAGGGAGGCAGTGTGGAAGGGGGCCCTACTCCCCCCCCCCCTCACCTTGAGCCCCCCTTCAGCGCTCCTAGCTCCCCTTCCAAAAATGATACCAGCGGCAAAGGGCAGGGAACTCATCTCTCTGCATGCCTCCATCTTCTATGTCTCCAACGCTGCTAATCAGGACGTAGAGTCAGGGGAGGTGGAGACATAGTAGACGGAGGCACACAGAGCTCCCTCACTGCCTGGAACTAGGAGGAGGTGAGTTCCACGCCTGCTGCACTCATTTCTGGAGGGAGGAGTCTGGAGTGCTGAAGGGGGGGCCAAGATGAGGAAAGGGAGAGCCCCCTCCCTGCCACTGTGTGTCCACTGCTCCCCCCTCCAAGCTACCTATACTGGGGGCACCTATAGACCTGGCTAACCTATAGTAGGGGCACCAATAGCTGGCTCACCTATGCTAGGGGCACCTATACCTGGCTAGCCATACTCTCCAGCTTGATTTGCTGCTCTGGCACCCTACTCCTTATCCTGTTTAAGATGAGCACATGTGTCTGCTTTAGCTCATCCATGCCTACTGCCTCCGGCCGGCGCTGCATTATGATGTTACTGTGCCTAAATCTATTTTGCATGTCCTCAAGCTGTTATCTCAGGGTTCTGTTTATGGCTGCTCGCCTGTACCATGTCTCTGTAAATTCCTGCTACTCCTCCGGAGTATTTTTTTACTTGGTTAATCCTTAGATTGATGGCCTGTATCTCCACATGCACTGACTTTATTGCTGGCCTTGTTGCTGAGAGTATTTTCCTGGTTTGGCCTACTAAGTCCTGCTTAGTTGGCAGGTTTTTGAAGTGACACCATATCTCGTCCAAGTTGACGGCTTTCTTTGCAGTGGGGCCAATCAGGGCAGCCATCAGGGGGGGACAACTGACACTGCAGTGAGGGGCCCAGGGCTTCTGGGGGCCCTGGGCCCCTCCAAAGCGATGGAAGGGCCGCATTTGCTGACTGCGGGCCGGAGGCTCACTAAGCAGCACACCACAGTGCAGAACTGAGAGAAGAGTGACATCAGCGCTTGAACGTGAGGAGTAGATGAGTGAGCCAGCTACAGCGGACTTTTTATACTGATGCACCACCTATATCTGGCTACAGGCTACCTTTACTGTGCCACCACCTATACCTGGCTACCTATGCTGGGGCTGGAACCACCTATACCTAGATACCTATACTGGTGCACCACCTATACCTGGCTACCTATACTGGGGCACCACCTATACTTGGCTACCTTTACTGAGGGCACCACCTGTACCTGGCTACCTATACTGGAGCACCACCTATACTTGGCTACTTACACAGGGGTGCCTATAGCTTGCTACCTATACTGGGGGCACCTGTACCTGGCCAACCTATACTGGTGCACCACCCATACCAGGCTACCTATACTGGGGGCAACTATACCAGGCTACCTATACCGGGGCACCACCTGTGTCTAAAGTCATGCACGTCGCTGCGCACCTTGCGCATGGACACAGGGGTGGGGTGGCTAGTGGATGGGCATAGCAACTAGTGGGTGGGCCCAGGGAGGCCTGATGATGTGTGAGGGGCCCCAAAATGTATTTGGGAGGGGTTCCTGGAGCAGTCTTCTCCACCTCTTTTGCTGTGGCTTGATTTTTGTTTGAGGGGAGAAAAACTCCGCTGCGGCACACTTTTTTTTGGTTTTGGGACTCTCAGCAGCGTTCGCTCTTCTTCTTCTGCTCTGTCCCTGGTAAGACAAGCTTTCTTTCTTGGCTTTCACAAGGGTGAACAGGTAAGAGCACGAGACTTCGATCAGGAGCAAAGCCAGCAGAATGCATCCTCACACTATCAGGCCAAACCCCACCCCCGTAAAAAAAAGCAAATATAACATATTTTACTGTTTCCTGTCATTTATTTTCTGTGTTTAATTCTTAAGAGCACTATTCTTTCTGCAATAGTTCCTTCATCATTCATTGTCTATAATTAAAAAGTTTACATTAATTTTCTAAATGTTTTGTTTTAAATGGCAGTGTCTGCTAAGCAGAATTCATTTTATTGTACCTATAATTACTAAAAAAGAAATGTGTCCTAATGATTGTCCTTTAAAGTGACACTTAACGCAAAAAAAAGGATGATATAATGGGCCTGATTCACTAACCGGTGCTAATCTAGTTAGCACGCCTAAAGGCTATTTAGGGTACTAAGTTAGCACGCACCAAGCTGAATCGGAACACATGAAAAATACAGAACGTAAAACTTTGTGCACACACAGGACGGTGCGCGCGAAACATTGCATCAGGTGTGATGAAAATGGCTCACCCGATGCGCCTATAACAGCGCATTAGGTGCGCCCTAAATGTCGCACCCAGGCCCCGTTTAATGCACATCCAATGCGCCGTTATAGGCACATCGGTGCGCCATTTTTGTCGCAACCGATGCGACGATTTGCGCGCACCTGCCTTTGCTTGTGCAATTAGCGCGCTAATTAGCGCACACGAAGGATTTTTAGGCGTGATAAGAGGCTTTTCACAAGCGTGCTAACAGTTAGCACCGCTTTGTGAATTAAGCCCAATGAATTGTATGTGTAGTACGGATAATTCATAAAAGATTAGTAGCAAAGAAAAGAGTCTCACATTTTAATTTTCAGTTATATAGCTTTATTTTTTTTATAACATTGCATCATTGCATCATTCTCTAATATTTGCAGTTTACAAACTACACTCTGTATAACAATGGTTAATTTGCATATATTCAGCAGTGTTGCTCTGGGAGACATCTCAAGCTCACTCCAACCTGAATTATCGCAAATTCTTTCTGTTTTAGGAAAGCAAACTTTTGTTTATATTAAACTATGAAACAGAGCCGAGCTAATGGCCTTTGATATTTCCTGCTGTAAAACCTTAAACAAACAAAAAACAGTAAGGGCTCAACCACACTATAAGTGCTTTGCTGAGAACTTGTGATTGATTAGCACTTTCTAAACGCTTTTTAAAAATCACTCCCATTCACTTTCTTTAAAATCGCAGTAAAAATTGCCGCAATTTTTCACGTACGTAATCGTGCAATTGCAGTGATTTTACTCATATCTGTGCTTCTAATGTTCTCTTTCTTAGCTGTACTACACATACACATCATTATATCATAAGCTTATTTTCATTTCAGATTCCTTTTAACATAGGAAGCACATTTATAGTATACAGTAAGCCGGTTCTCCGGCAGCAGCATGTTTTTAGGAAGAAGCTGAGGGCAGACTTACTTTAAGGTACCAATTCAACACTAAGGCACAAAAAGCTCCCTGCTGGCACTTTATATAAAATAGAGTGGACAGGGCAGAAAATAGCAGACCTGCGAGACTATGGTGCCCGACTCCTGCCCTCATGACCTTCCAAACTTTACAGAGGCTTATAATGATCTATGTTTTAAGTACGGATCATTGGTGTCCTCCCTAAATACAGGAACCTTTTAGAGGCTATAAACTCAAAAGTACAAAAGACACAAGACCCCGAGACCTCCATCCCACTAGCAAAGCTGGCAGAACATCAAATAAATAGGCTGTCTGTTTCAGAACTGAGTCCCACATTCACATCTACACTTAAATTCAGCAGTAAGACTGCTTATTATACTATACAGTATAATAAAATGTGATTAATTCATTTTTATGATTTGATAAACAACTTTAACCCAGAACTTTGACTCTGTTAAATGTAGATGACAGAAACTGTGATTGTCCTCCAGGTTCTGTTCATCCTCCACCAATCAAATGTAGTGAAATGCTGTTCTTCTAGAAAGCCCACTTCAAAGAACCGACATCCTTTTCTTTTAATTATTGTTTTTCTTGCATGTCCTTTGTTGATTCACTCACTTCTAAAATGCTTGATCTATGGGAGTGATAATGCTGGGAAGGGTATGCCGAATGAGCAGACTAAAGATTATAAAATAACGTTTTATTTTATAGTCTCTTCTCTAGGCTGAGCCAGAGCCATAAAATACATGGACTCGTGAAGCTCTGTATTACTATTAGTTATTGCAATGAAAGTGATATCGCTGCGTTCAGGGTGTCCCAATGTAATTGTTCAGAACATACAACTGTTGATGAGAATAGCAGAGGTTGGCAGACATCATACAATAGTCTAAGCACCTCTAATGCTTCCCTGGTGTGCGCTAAAGGCCTCAGCATCTCTTCAATGACTCTTCGCCTTCCAGGACGTGAAGGGAAAATGAGCTGGCTTCCACAGACCTTCTACTGCAAGCACACATAACTCTTCAGATGGACCGAGCTGTAGAGCTTATAGCTCAGTAACTCTGCAATGAATGGAAAGCAGAAGAAGCCAGATTGCAGAGTTTAAAATGAGCACAGCACCAATTATATGAAGCACAACTTACGCTCACTGTGAACATAAATATAACATCTGTGGTGTTAACATCTTCTTTGCCTTGTAGTGCCCGTCTAAAATGCTAACAACATGCTGCTGGACTCAATGAAATGATAAGGAAGTCTAATGAGTTTTGATTGGCTTTTGAAAGACCCAACTTGCATTTAAACACCTCTAAATAATGTAAAGCGGGTTTTGTAATGCTGACTCTAATGATGTCCTATTATAGGCTCATCAGTGCTATGCTGGCTTACTCTCAGAGCAGTAATTTTATTTTTCCAATTTAATTCATTAGCTAGCCGTTAAGTACAAATATAATATTCATGTTTTAAGAAACAAATACACCTTTCTTTTCTTTAACAGATACATGGTAGTTGAAGTATTTAGTTAACTCTTTAACAGACAATTTATTTAGAGGCTTTATTTCGTATTTGTTACATTTCCTTGCTTCTAATTAGTACTGCTGCAATGTGTATGTATGGTCACTTGTCACTAGGGGGCAGTGTGAGACGATAACAGAGGACTACTGCTTTCAGTCTCTATATTTTCTGCTAGCAGAGAGACATCAAAGCATTCCAAGAATTTAAAGTACAATGAGTTCTGCTGACTGAGGTCAAAAGCAGAGCACTTATCTCAAATGAGATAACTCTATTGCAGCTGCTAATGGGTTAAAGTAGAACTGATTATGTTCTGTTTACAATAGTTATTCAGTTCCACAATAGAGTACTTCATAATTGTGTATAAATGCTTTTCAAAGTCCAAATGGTCACCACCACTGTTAAAGCTTGCACCCTTTATCAAAAAGTAAAATGCATGCAGGAAGCTGGTACAGCAACAGCGTGCTGTTTCTCGTTCAATGCCATTTTTCAAGCTATGCAACTAATGTAGTAGTTTGGAAAAGGGTGTTCAATCCAAAACAGCAGGTTGTTACTGTATTAACCACCTGTGTGCATTTTACCTTTTGGAATAAAGTGCATTTTTAACAGTGGTGCCAACCGTTTGGACATTGCAGTACTGGTTGTTACAGCCCAGATGGTGTTTGGGCTGTTGGTTTGGATACATGTAACTTACAGAGTGAGTGCACCTCAAACCTCAGATATAAATGCTTTTCAAACATTAATTAATGCTTTAATTATCTATAAGTACTTATTCAGGTTATTTTATACCTGTATATGGTTTCTATTTTTTTCATCTCAAAACTTATTATAATATATTAACCATGACAAGTTTAAGTACCCTCTGAGCCCAACTAAAGAGCCCCTGGGGTACACATACCCTTTTCTCCCATGTGATACCACTTACAGGCAAGATTGCAACATGCTACTTTTTATTTATCAAAGGATCTGCAATATTGTCAGCTGTCACTTTGCAATTCCTCCTGTACTCACAGCCCTGGGCAATTGCCTGTAGCAAGAATCAGACAACCCCATAATGCTCCTGATAGACTAATCATTTAATTTAACTACCTCGAGACCGCTCCACGCCCATGGGCGTGGCTGCGGCGGCAGCCCCAGGACCGCCTAACGCCGATTGGCGTCAAGTCCTGAGGCTGCATTTTGCGGGAGATCGCGCGCAGGGTGTGCTCGCAGCTCCTGCTTGGGGGGCTGAGCTTCCGCCCCGACTTCAGTCTCTGAGCGGCAATCGACGCTTGGTAGACTGTTAGACGCCTTTACATGTAGTACAGCAGGGCATTCATGAGGTTGGAAAAGCCAGCGTGAACAGATGCATTTTGAGGGTTTACTTGAAGGTGTAAGGGTAGAAGGGCATTCCAGAGAGTAAGGGCAGCTCTACAGACATCCTGCATGGAACTGAGTAATGCGTGTATATATATATATATATTTTGTTAAGATGGCATACTGCCACGTGCAGCGCCATCTGGGATGTTTTCCCTGATGACTTGAGAGTACTTATACCAGCTCTTCCTACAAGCCAACCCGGCCTTCAGAAAAGAGGTACATGTACTCTGTGTACACCCCAATCATCAGGGTGTGCCATTATGGAGGATCCTATCAACTGAGCGTGGCGCATCAGGACAGGCATACTGACACTCAAGGCAAGACAGGGAAACCATGATCAACTTACATTGGTCTCAGACCTATGAAAGGACACTGGCCTCTACCTGCTCCACCCTACATCCCTGCGTGTATATAGTTGAACATAAACCAGAAGTCTATTGTTTCTCTGTGTATGAGTAAAATATATAAGGGAACCTTGCTGTGTGCCAAGGGAATGCATTTACCAATTATAACATTTAGATTACAGGATATACTGTAGGATCTTCATGGCCAACACCTCCATTCTTGCTGAGCACAGTGTCTAGATTATGACAGAAAAACCTTGTTTCAGAGATCCTTGTACATACACTATTGTTTTATGCAGGGACAGTTCCCAGGCGGCTTACTGGGCTTTTTACTGTTAGAATGTCAGCATATCAAAGTCACACTGCTTTCCCCTGTTTATTCTTCCTAAATCTACTTTATAAAATCACGCTGGAATGCTTTATATTCTGTGCAAATATTGTTTTAATCGCCTCTTCCTTAGCATTTAATAAAAGCGCAGGCAAATAAAGGAAAGGAAAAAGTTGTACTAGAGTTTTGAAATATGCCAATTTGTCTGGTTTATGGTATTGTCCCTCTTTCGAGAAACCTATATAAAACAGATTTAAGGCTTCATAAAAAGCACTGAGAAATACATTAATGGACAATCGATTCCAGAGAGCAGGCATGAGAGAAGCAGAGCTAATCTACGGCAATTTGTGTCCATCCTTGCATAAAATACTGATGTCGCTTGCTGGGTTTGAAAAATGCATGAAGGAGATGTGATCCAAATAATCCGATTTTTCTCAACACCTCCTCGCTGTTTAAACAGACCACTCTGTGATATTAAACGTGTTCACACACTCCTCAATATGATCATACCACTTTCACAGCAGAATTTCTAAGCACCAAAATTGTACTTCCACATGCCCTGCTTTGCATTTAACTTCAGAGAAGAAATGCCCCCATTTCTGTGTACAAACATCGGCCAAGTTTACATCCTCAAAACAAAGGTACCATTTTTATTGTATTAAAGAGAAACTTCAACCCAGGATTGAACTTCATTTCAATTAGTAGCTGATAGCCCCTTTCCAATGAGAAATCTTTACTTTTTCTTGAATAGATCATAATGGGGGGTTTGTGTGGCTAATATTGTGGGGAAACTCCTCCCACAGTGTGAGGACCATGGTCCTGACAATTTGTTATAAGTGAACCTTGTAGCATTGTGGGAAATAACGGCTTTTTCCAACTGTCAAGCAAACAAAATCTCCCTCTATGCATTGAACTCTCAGCGAGGCCTCTTGCACACCACAAATCGCAAATCTGATTTCAGAAGAAGAAAAACGCAGACAAAACGCAGCATGCAGTACCAAAATAATCGGAATCACAGGTAAAATCGATCAAAATCATAAATCGTAATCGCATGTAGTGTGCATGAGGCTTGACAGATCACCTGGCAAGACTAAAGATCAGCAGTGCTCAGCAAGATTTTGGATATCCGAACTACCCAGATAATCCAAACTTTTTCCACTATCCGAACTTTGAATAGCAATTCGGATATTTTTTCAAATCCGAATAGACTATCCCAGCAAACTCGGATTAGTTCAGATATCCGAGCAGAGCCAAAATCACTTTTTGAGAGAGAGAGAGATAGAGAGAGAGAGACCTCCGAAAGGGATTTTGGCAATTTGAAGAGACTTTTGGGAGCATTTTAAGCCATTCTCAAGTCACTTCCAGTCCGAAACCGGCCGGATATTGGGTTCGGATATCCGAGTTAACTCGGATACCAAAAAGTTCGGATTCGGATATCCGATTCGGATCCGGATATCTGGGTATCCAGATCCGGATCAATTCGGATTTTGAAAAGGGGTATCCGAGCACCCCTGCTAAAGATGTCACAACCAGTAATACATTTTCAGAATGTACATCAGGGAGAGCAAAGATTTTACAATAGGAAAACTCTAAATAGATAAATGAGTATTTTAAAAAATAAGCAATTTTTATTAATTATGTTATTTTCACTACAGTTCCTCTTTAAATCAATCTAAAATTACTCGCTGATCAACACACTATTGATACAATACAATACACTATTGATCAGAAACACTTACTGACCTGACGTGATTTGAGTAGTAGTATACAATAGTAGTATAGCAGTAGTGAAAACAGCAATCATAGCTACTGTATAATGCAGTGGCGTAGCAATAGGGGTTGCAAAGGTTGCGACCGCATCGGGGCCCTTGGGCCAGAGGGGCCCTCCCTCAACCACAGTATTAGCTCTTTTTTGGTCCTGTACTGATAATATTCACTTCTTTAGATGCTTTGAATAACAGTGATCATTAGCGCTGTTTTCCTATACCCTTTTTGCACCTCTGACACTGTGGTTGTAGTTGATTGGTTTTGGTGTGCCGTATCAATTGTTATGTATAGAGTGCTTGGTTGGACCCCAATGTAAAACTTGCACCGGGGCCCACAGCTTCTTAGCTACCCTACTGCTATAATGTGTTCCTCCTCAAGCAAACAAGTGTGACGACGATTACATGTAGGAAGTGAGATTTGTGTGAGTTTCAGAGTTTTCCCATCAGAGGTTTAAAGTCTTTAAAATGTTCTGGTATACAGAGCTGTGTATATAATTCCACCTACAGTTGTTTCGCTGCCTTGATGAAGAGTAATGGCATAGCCTATAGACCCTTGGAGGTATTTATGTATAGAGTTTAAACAATGATAGGTTACTGCAAGGAAAGCCTTGCAAGCAGGCTCAATATTTTCTAGGTAATAGAAATTAGATACTATCAGTGTGTGACAGGCTGAAAACTAGTTTCCCCAGTTTTGTGCATTACATCTGAAATTATACAGATCTTTCATTTGTCCATAAAGTTCAGCGTCCTCCCAGAGAGGTAAGTCGTCACTGAAATACAGTTAAATAGTTTCTTTTCCTTTTTTCTTAGTTATAGTTATATCTCCTTGAGTTCTTTACTAAATCATTTATACTTTCTGTAGAGCTTTGATAACCAGGTTCAAGCTCACAGTTTCACTTTCTATGTGGTTATCTGCAAGACATTTGTGACTCTTCTCTTTAAAAAAAATCCAGTCTTCAAACCCCCCTCTCCAGGGGAGGACTGGGACTGTTTGGCCTTATGGGGAAACAAAAACTAGAGCCCCGTTATCATGGCAGCCCCAGCCCAAATGACATCACAAAGGCACCCCACGTCGTATATGCCATTAGTCACGTGGAGCACCAATGCGGAAATACAGCAAAGACACTCTAGGGGCAGCGTGTAGAGATGTGGTGAACTGTTCGCCTGGCGAACATCTCTGGGGCTTTTACTACTTCAGGGTCGCACTGACCCGGAGTAGTACGCCTGCGCTGCCCGGCGGAGCGCGTCCTAGATCGCGCTCCTGTTGCCGGGCACTCTCTGCGCATGAGCGTGACGTTGTTCATGACGTCACGCTCATGCGCAGAAAGTGCCCGGCAACAGGAGCGCGATCTAGGACGCGCTCCGCCGGGCAGCGCAGGCGTACTACTCCGGGTCAGTGCGACCCGGAAGTAGTAAAAGCCCCAGGGATTTGGAGATGTTCGCCGGCGAACGGTTCGGGAACCGTTCGCCACATCTCTAACAGCGTGGCAGGTAAAGTACAGGCACCGGGGGGGAACATAATACATTTTGAGGGACAACGGCCTGGGTTTCTGTCGTGTCTATCATTCGTTGTTATCGCACACTGTGATTATCGCAACTGACAACTACATTGGCCCGAGATTTCCCAACATCTCAGATCGATACATTCAGCCAATTTCCATCCCAAATCCTATTCTCTTGCATTTAAAGCCCTTTCCTGATTGTTTTAAATTCAGCAGGTGGGCACGGGGCTGAAACCAGTTGCTATTCAAACACAAATAAAACACTTTTCACACTCAAATGATTCTTAATGAACTAAAAAAAAGAAAGAAAGATAAATGTTGATAGGGGTCAGTGCTACAGTGCTATAGCAACCAGAATATTGTTGCTGCATTGGATTTTCAGCATATCACACATATTCCCCCATGGACTAAATCATTAATTGAGTTATTTAAGGACTAGGTGAAGTTTTTAGTACAGAATTGAAAGTCAAAATCCATTGTTCACTTAATTTCCATAACTACAATATTATTATTTAACCACTTCACCACTGAGGGGTTTTACCCCCTGAGCACCAGAGCAATTTTCACCTTTCAGCGCTCCTTCCATTCATTCGTCTATAACTTTATTATTACTTATCGCAATGAAATGAACTATATCTTGTTTTTTTCGCCACCAATTAGGCTTTCTTTAGGTGGGACATTATGCCAAGAATTATTTTTTCCTAAATGTGTTTTAATGGGAAAATAGGAAAAATGTGGGGAAAAAAATAATTATTTTTCAGTTTTCGGCCATTATAGTTTTTAAATAATGCATGCTACTGTAATTAAAACCCATGAAACGTATTTGCCCTTTTGTCCCGGTTATAAAACCATTTAAATTATGTCCCTATCACAATGTTTGGCGCCAATATTTTATTTGGAAATAAAGGTGCATTTTTTTCAGTTTTGCGTCCATCCCTAATTACAAGCCCATAGTTTATAAAGTAACAGTGTTATACCATCTTGACATAAATATTTAAAAAGTTCAGTCCCTAAGGTAACTATTTATGTATTTTTTTTAATTGCAAATTTTTTAATTTTTTTTTAATTACAAAAAAAAAAATGGGGAGTGTGGGAGGTAATGAGTTAATTTTATGTGTAAAAGTCATTTATTTGTATGTGAAAAATGTGTAGGGTGTAGTTTACTATTTGGCCACAAGATGGCCACAGTAACTTTTTGTTTTAATGCGACCTCCAAGCTTCCTTCCGGAAGCTTGGAGTAAGAATAAGGAGGCTGGACACGTGAGTTTTTTCTCACAATGATCGCGCTGCCCATAGGAGAGCAGCTGATCATTGCGGGGCTTAGATCAACGAACGGGAATGGATTTTCCCGTTCATTGATCTCTGGGCGAGCGGGCGGCGGCGTGTTTACGAGCGGGAGCGCGGGCAGCGTCGGGAACGCGGAAAGTACGTGTTTCTCCGTCCCTGGTTTTTAAAGGATGGAAAAAGGGGCGGAGAAATACGTACGCGCGGGGGTAAAGTGGTTAAATACCATGCATTCTTATTAGGCAGTACATAAACATAAACTGTCACTATTATACCCGGGCTACTTTATTTCTGCTTAAAGTGTTAGTGTGCCCAAACTCTCAAAAAAAGGAAGTAAGTTCACAATGCCTTCTGCAAAACATATTTCCCTTGTAATATTTTAATGTAGACGCCTTTCTAGAACACTTCTTAGGATAAAAAGAAATAAAATATGTTGGAACTCAATAGGTACGTTTTGTAGCTTTTTTTTACAGGAGAGGGGAAAAACACTTTAAACATGAAAGTACATAGAGTGAAAAATCAAAAATAGACTGCAGAGCAGAAAGGAGGGCAAGAGAAAGAGATTTGCACGACTCTACTTCTGTGTCTGTCATCTGATAAATTGCTGCAATAGGTTTTCCTTTAAAATTTAAAATTTTGAGCTGGCGGGGGTATTCTATATTGATTTTTTTAGTATGTGTTATATATATTGGCATAGCACTATAGTGATTTTCTACTACTATTTTAAAATCATGATGTTTTCATGATAAACTGAAATTGCAGCATTAAGAGTAATTAGTGTACATTATGATCACTCAATGATGTATTATACTGTATATTACCAAAGTGTTGTCCTATACCTGGCATTTATAGAATGCCCAAATTGGTTGAGGCAAAGTACAAATGCTTCATATTTCACACTTTGCCTAGGCATTTTCTCTCTCTTGTAGGGGTACGTGAGTGATAAGTAAAACCTGTGAGTGGCTGCAGCAGTGAGAGTTAGGCCCAGTGCACACCAAAACCGCTAGCAGATCGTCAAAACGCTAGCGGTTTTGGGACCAGAGAGCAGATATTTGGCCGGGTGCACACCAAGCGGATTTTGTATGCGATCCACCAGCCGCATCAGCCAGTGAAAACGCTTGGCTATTGTATTTCAATGTGTGGTGCACACCGGCGGTTTGAGGTTTTTTAGCAAACCGCAAACGCGCAGCAGGAGGCGCGTTTGCGGCTTGGCAAAAACCTCAAACCGCCGGTGTGCACCATCCCATTGCAATACATTAGCCAAGCATGTTTCCAGGCGGATGCGGCCGGCGGATCGCTCCAAAAACCGCTCGGTGTGCACTGGGCCTTAAAGAGCTTCTTGGTTGTCATCTTCAAGAACTTTATTGCTAAATAATAACTAAAGCTCTTTTAAAGTTATACTAGAATCAGTGGATGCCAGGTGAAGTAACTCACCTGCTGGCCCATAAATCAGTATTCTTTTCAACTCCACCCCATCTGCAAATCTGCTATGGCCATTTGTGTCCAAAGTGTTTTCAGAAGCTCTGTGGCCACCCCCACCTCCATTGATCAGCCCCGCCCCCCACTCTGCAGCCACCTATTAGGCCGTGGCTGCTGATCTGGGGGCAGGCTGAGGTGACATAGGTGGGAGTGTTCACAGAGCTTTGGCAACACTTGGGAAAAAAAATGCCATGACAGTTTTGCCCATGGGGCAGGGTTTCAAAAGAGTACTGATTTACAGATGAGCAGGCGAGTTACATTCCTAGCACCTGCTCATTATAGTAGAGCTTTAAAAGAGATTCACATAACAGTTATTAAATAAAACAATCTTAGTTCTCTTTAACTCATCTTATGTGGCTGCCACTAACAAGTGTGCTGCACACCACTCTCCATCCTCCTGATTTCCAGCTGGGAAGTGTTGAGAAGATGGAAACCAGTGTTCAACACAGTGGTGAGAGGTGATGACATAGGTGAGTTACCCCTCTTTATTGTGGCTCCCAACAGGCCAGTTCATTATCAATAACCCCTATTCTCTTGTTGAGGTGGGAGCTAATGTTGTTTAACAAAATAGGCAGCCAATAAATCCTTCAGTTAATTTGTAGCTGTGATGGGAAAAAAATAGATTTTTACATACTTGAGGCTTATTCAAGCACCCTGTAGTCAGGGGTGTATCTGGGTAATATAGCACCTATGGCAAACACTGAAATTGCGCCCACATCAGACCACCTTGCCCTATAATAATGATACAAGTCGTCCTGGTATAAGTAGCCCCCCTTTATAGGTTGCTAGAGTTAGCCCAATAAGTATAAGTAACCAAGAATGGGGCAGCCATGGCGCCCATGGTGCTGTGGTGCCCATGGCATGAGTCATGCCTGCACCCCTCTAGATACGCCTCTGCCTGTAGTGTTTGAGTTACCTCAATGTCCTCCAGGTCACCTCCATTGTTAGATTGTCATCCCAATTAAAGTGCACTGTCCTGGCCACACACCTCCTTGTTTGTACTCCTGTAGCCGGGAGCATTCCATGCATGTGCAGCTAGTAACTGTTGTAGCTGTGCATGCACAAAATGCTCCCATTCACGCAAGCGTAATCAGGGAGGAGCTGGGACACCGCATGCTTCCTAGTTTACAACCCAGACAGCTTACGGACTTTAATGTGGGACCTCAAAGACTAGGGAAGGGGGGGGGGGGGCTACAAGAAGCCATTGGTAAATAACAGGTATTTTGAACATGGGAGATTAAAGATTTAGGAAAATTGAGTTTAGGTTAACATTAGGTTTGACAATGTTAGCTTAAGAGACACCCACTGATGTGATACATCTTGTGTCTTTAAAAAAAATACAAATAAAAAACAAATATTATACAGGAGAGAAATGTTACAATAAGTAAAAGTGTGCAGATCATGTGTATTGTCTTCCAGTTGGCTTCTTTGAATGTGTTATTGCTGAAGGCATCAGCATTTTTTAAAGTAGGCAGCAATTGTGACTTGCATCTCTCTATCCTCAGGATCACTGTAAAATAGGCAACAGGCATATATGGGGACAGCAACACAATCAGCTCTTGAATATTCAAGCTTGTTTACTAAAGCAGCGAGAAGAGCAATGATGATGTGTGCAAAGTGCAGAAACCTATAACCTTTTAATGGTACTTCAGAGCAGTCAGAGCAATCAAAGATGATTGCTGATGTATTGCTAATGGGCTAATGCACAATGTAGATGGTGTTATTAAATAATTTCCACAGCAGTTGTACTGAGCCACTGTTTTTATAACAACTGGGATTGAAGTGTCTTTCTGTTTATGCTTTTGGAAACCTCTAAAGAAGCCATTAATACTTTGACCCTCTCTTAGATTTTTCGCACTCCAGGATTTTTGCTCCTTCAGGTTCCTGACAATTTTGGCATGTCAGCTGTGTCGCTATTAATACAGAAATACCATTTTCATTACTTCAACCATCTAAGTGATTTATTTCTTTCTTTCTTTTTTTTTTTTTTTTTTGCTTTCCTCATAATCTAGGCTTTCTCTGGGTTTTTTTTCCCAAAAAAACATTATATTTTGTAGGCATTTTACAGGGAGAAAATAGTCTGGCGTGAATGCATAAAATACCAATTATTCATTTTTTACCGTGTTCATTGGAAAAGGGCTCCTGGGAAAAAGGGCTCCTGATATAGACAAAAAAAGCCACATTCAGCTACAAAGGGTGCCCAGTGTAGCCCATGTGCCAAATTCGGCTATAAAGGTTGCCTGGTGTAGCCCATATGCCAAATTCGGCTACAAAGGGTGCCTGGTGTAGCTCATATGCCAAATTCGGCTACAAAGGATGCCTGGTGTAGCCCATATGCCAAATTCGTCTACAAAGAGTGCCTGGTGTAGCCAATATGCCAAATTCAGCTACAAAGGGCACCCTTTGTAGTCCATATGCCAAATTCCGCTACAAAGGACGCCTAATGTAGCCCATATGTCAACCTTACCAAAACCTTGTAGCCAAATCAAAAATATTGGCTACAAAGGAGTGCCCTTTTGTAGCAGAGTCAAAATCCTTGTAGCCAAATCAAAAATATGGGCTACAAAAGGGCACCCTTTTGTAGCTGAATTAAAAACTTTGTAGCTTAAAACCTTCTAGCCCAACCAAAAATAAGGGCTACAAAGGGATAAGGGGCTTTTCACAAGCGTACTAACAGTTAGCACCACTTTGTGAATCAAGCCCTATGTGGTTTTCTGTTCCCCACATAAATGATCAGCAAGCAACCCCTATTGGTACACACGGATGACAAGCCAAGATGAAAGAGTAGTGGCCACACACTCACCTTCTTGCTTTCTATATTGTTATATATTTATGTAGCTGTTGGACGCATGACGACCTCATAAGCCATACATGCTGTTTTCGGAAATCACCTTGGGATTGTGTTCCATTCTCCACCACTGTAAAATATAAGAGATCAGTTAAAAAAGAGGTGTTTTGAAATGAACTCAAAACAAACGTAACGCTTTACATGTCCTATGTAGGCCCTGCCAAATATTTTCAATGAATTGTGCTCTGATTTGAAATCTGCTGTTTTGTAGCATGCTAAATTCATCTTTGAAGTCTTAGCTAGCATTCCATCTTCTGCCTGTGACATGTCAAGCAATGAGCATTGCGGACTTAGCATCAGTACATTCTCCAACACAGGCCAAAAGTTACAGCACTCGGTTTTCTAAAGATAAACCTGTCTTGCATATACAGCATGATAAATGACACACGGCTTTGAATTAAGACGTATTCCCTGGGTGACGAGGCTCATCACAGGGAAAAAAGGGCTATGTATTTTTAGTGTCAATATACGGAAATAACAAAAGAAAATCTTTCATATCTCGCAGCAGTGTTTTATTCTAGAGGTGAAGCTCTTGTCAGAAAGGTTTTTTTCCTGATTGGCTGTCCACTCCTGGTGCGGCTCTTCTGCTCTTCTGCAAAGGCTATCTCATTAGAAATTCAGCAGAGAAATGCTGGAAGTGGATGTGTTTGCATAACATACCAGGAGCCCCATAAATAATGTGCAAGCTTGTAGTCACACCTCGGGATCAGGCTGCTGACACGCAAACCAATGCAATTGCATTTCTTTTGCTGCTTTCTCCATTAAAGAGACTTTCATTAAAATGTTGCACTTTGTATTGTGTTGCTGTCTGCCAGAGGACTGCATTATCACCTTGTTTTTATATTTCCCATCTGCGGGAGCATTGGGAAATATCAATCACCGGACAACCGAATGTTTACACGGTTACAAGGCTGGGGTAAGAAAAAAAAAACACAAAACAAAACCACACAATAACAAAGCACACCACAAAAATAAACACTGGTAAACATTCCTAAAACTGAACCCCAAGCAATAGCAAAAAAAAACCAAAACTTTATTATACAGCTATGTATTAAACATTTATTTGGTCTGAATGTATTATTCTGGTATTTTTTTCTTATTGTGTTTCTCTTATGGAAAATGGTCGAACTGGTAAGAAGCTAAAACCACACACAAGTTTAGCAATTCAATCAAGCGTCATTAAAAACATTTCCATAGTGGGTTGGTAACAAACAGACAATTATGTTCAACATTTTCAAATCTGGGTCAATATTATAAAACAATGAAACTTGGTAGAAAATGATCATTTTTATCTGTTGTGTGAGCTGGGGGGAGGTGGCTTGCCAGCAGCCGGCTGGAAGCGACAGAGGATGCCCTTATGGGCACAGCAATGCCTTTGCAAATAAGGCAGGAAGAAAACAAGCAAGCTGCTTATGCGCGGCTGTGCACACTAGTTAAAAAATAAACTTTTTGGTTGACAGCCTACCTGCTTCCTCTCTGATCCACTTATACAGGGGCCAGATGGGCCCCTATATGCTTCAAAGGTGGGGGTGAGGGAGCGATAGTTACGCCCCTGGGTACAGGAGAGGTTATACATTCCTGGAAAGGGCAGGGATTAAGGGTAATGTTGGCTACATATGGAGGTGAAGCTCAGGAGAGGAAAAAATGGTGCAGTAGAATTCTGGATATCATGAACGATTGCTGACAAGTGGTGAAGCTCAGCATACATGCAATGGTGTGTTGGCTGCGGTGACAGAGTACCAGTGAGAAGCAAATGTATAAAGTGCCATGCAACCCTTCCATGTCTAATCCTGTATTGGTTGTTGCTAAGACTGGCTGTGTGACTCAACATTTTCAAGCATTTTCCTGATAAATACTACAGATTGCAGGTTGGCAAAATTATGGGTGCTTTATTTTATGACATATTGTATCCTGTTTCTTATTCTGGGTTAAGTTCTTACATGTAATGTAAAATGTGTGACTTTCACGAGAGCTCCTGGTGCCTACAAACTAAAAACGAAACATTGCCTTGAATAAACACTCTTGACAAAGTGGCAAAGTCTAGTCTCACACAGTTAAGACCACACAAATACACACTCAGAGATATATAACACCTGAATATTACTGCCTCCTTTCTGAAGATTGTCTTCTTCTCCAGGTATCAGAAAGATGTGACTACGTTTTTGTCAATGGAAAGGAAATGAAGGGCAAGGTTGGAGTCGTGGTGAACTTCACATACCAGTATCTGAGTGCTCCTCTACAAATTACTATCTGGGTTCCTCGACTACCTCTTCAGATAGATATTTCTGACACTGAACTCAGCCAGGTCAAGGGATGGAGAGTGCCCATTATGTACAACAGGAGGTGGGTTTGTACATTTTTTTATATGAATCATTTAACAAACCAGGTGATTAAATTGCCTTGTATATCCATTACTGCAGGGTACTGGAACTTACTGCATGCCAAGTTCATTAACACTAGATGAAATGTAACCGACATGCAAGCTGGTGTTGAGCTAGTCAGCATTGCTTATTAGGTGCTGTTGTTATCTCAGCGTTCTCAGTTACCATAGATCAGAAAGCTTTCCAAGGTACTAATCATGTTTAGATCCAAGGAAATAAGGAAAAGAAACCACATGGGAGACCCCCTTTCCCACTAGAACTATACTAGCTGCATCCCCCAACCATGGGAGCTTGTAATTAGCATGACAGAACAACTATTTTGCTTTGTAAAGGGGTGTGACATAGCCTTCCCTCAATACAAAGCACCCACCTGCTTCAGGTGAGAACAGAGTTCATCCAACGACCCCCTGGCTAGCCGTGTGTCCAGTAATAAGGTATGAGGTTTCAGCAGCACCCTCCTGGAAAATGTGTCTAATGGTGGCCATACATGGTACAATAAAAACGTTCGATTTTCCCGTTTATTCGATCTAAATGATCGAATTGAATGAAAGTTGAAATTTTTGTTTTTTTTCGATCAAGAAATTTGAACGATTATCCCGTTTTTTCGGGGATAATGATCGGACATGCTGGAAAAATCTTTATATTCGATCTAACGGAATAATCGAACGAAATTATCTAATTGAAAAATTGTACCATGTATGGCCACCTTAAGGGTGGCCACTAATGATACAATCTTTTTCATCCAATCTTACCATTTCTATGTAATATAAGGTAACTGCCTGAAGTATCCATTCAGTATATTCACTCAATTTACCCTTACACTACATAGATTTGGTAAGATTGGATGAAAAAGATTGGATCATTAGTGGCCACCATAAGGAAAGACCCTATACATGTTAGTTGGTGTGGGAATGCTTATTGCTGATTGCTGCAGTTTTAGGTAGATCATATAGCAACATAAACTTCCTCACTGTATTTTGTGGCACTCTGCAAAACCAGAGGATGCCAATAGAGCTCTTTACTGATCTGCAGTGGACACAGTTCTTTGCAAAAAATAATTGAATACTTTTTTTTCTATTGTTTTTACACTCATAAGTTAGCTTTATGCTCCTTAGCTGGTGGACAGAGCTAGTATAGTTCCAGCTCAGCAAACAAGAAAAAAAAATACAAAAGAAAACATTTAAGCTATGGAAATGTTTCTTTTACACAACCGTTCAGCTCCACTGTTCATCATCAGTGAACACCTGCTGTGTGCAGGTCTTCAGCTGGTCCCTAAACCAGGCATTCAACACTGCTGAAAAGTTGTCATAAACAATATAATAAATTGTAAATAAGGTAATTTATGCTCACTTTCAGATTTGGCACATTTTTGCATATAATTAGGTACTAAATTATCACAAACTTTTTCTCCTGCTGTTAATCGCCTTTGAATCATAAGATAAAGAGAAGTCAGCAAAATCCTAAAAAAACAAAACAAATGAAAGATAAAACAGGTTTAGACACAACATTTCATTAGCCTCTAAAACACCAGCTATACAATTGTTGGAGATCTTCTATGCAAGATGTGCAAACATTTCATGACAGATGTCTTTATCCTCATCAATCCAACTTCACATGTTAAAAATTCATTTTCCAATCATTTAAATATTTTTTCCACTCACTAAGCGCTTTTGAAAATAAAAATATCCCTGAGAATCCCCTACAAAGAGATGGACTAGTCCAAAGCCTGTCACTTCTGTCAGATTTCTACAACCTAGTGGCAGCAACATAGGAGACAAGTAATTTATGTCTCATTTTACTCTGGGAAAAAATGTACTTCTTATTTGTATATGTTTGCACATATTTTACATTTTACAGTTTTTCGCTGTAGTGCCCCTTTAAACCTCGGCAATAAATGAATGCATTGTTCCCCTTCTTACCCTGCTCACTGGACTTTGCTTCCTCATGTACCCAACCATTGTCCCTTCGCTCATCTTCATAGAGGGAGGTAGTACACATCACTAGGCTTTAGCCATGCAACTTTTCTGTATTACGCTCATGTCCAGAAATATCATCCTAGGGATCCCGGCCCTGGCCCTATGCACATTAGTTATTGTGGATGTGCATGAAAGTAATGTGGCAGTAAACTATAACTCTTTACTGTTCACAAAACATTACCAGTCATTCATCAAGTGGAGCCCTGCCCTTCCTCAAAAAATACATTTATTTCATCACACACAGTAAACACTACAAGTATCCTAAAAATAAATAACTATGGTATTGGTCTAATTTACTAAGCCTCAATATTGCACATTGTATTATTTTGACAGGTAAAATCTGGTGATCACATTGTAAGGAGAAAGTGATAATTGCAGCAATGTGAAGAGAACTGTGAGTTACAATGGCCCCCTGTACAGCAGCAACCAAGATTGACATCATTAGACACAACAGGATTTTGGGCATGCACATGCAAGTGTTTCTGGCAGTGGCAAACACACACGCACATCACCACCACCACAAAGCACCCTTTTACCAATGTTAAAGGACCCTACCCCTGTTGTCTAATGGGGATTGCATGGAGGGGAACTTTTATGCTATCTGGTTGCCAATTTTATGTGGCATAGCTCTAGGATACTTTTACACTTAAAGGAACACTCCCGATTAACATGTTTTTTATAACTGAGATAGGAATTGTTTGGGCTGTGCTGCTAAGTACTGGTATATACATGTCACTGCAACCTCTTTGTTTACTGTTATCAAAATACTATTACACTTTACTGATGCCAAAACTGATGGCAGAATGAGCCATGAGGGGAGAGGGAATCCCCCTCACCCTTCATCTGTTAACCCTGTGTGTGTATGAGAGAAAGCTGTGTCTCTGACGTAAGTGTCTGAAGAGAGCAGAGGAAATGTAACTTGATATAAACATTTGTAGTTGTCTGTGACACCACAGCTTTTCATACTTTTTTTGGTTTCAGAGAAAAATACTCTGTAGTCTGATATGCAACACTGGCTGTACATTGAAGCAGACACCCCTTCTGCAATTGATTTGTTCCAAATAAAGCAAAATCCTAATAAATTAAAGCTTTTGCCTCTGATATTTAACTTGAAAAGTAGGAAAATGTTTACACTATGTTTACTTAGACATTATTTGTACATTGTCATTTTAGAACACTTTAGTATTGATAGTGTTCCTTTATTGCATTTGAATGTGTTGCTATGGGTTGCGTTTTAAAGAGTAACTGTCAGGCTGCAGAAGCTAATTTAAACCTCTATTCTCCTGTGTTAAACAGTTTAGACAGAAGCCAAAAAGGCATTACTAAAGATAAAAATCTCTCTTACATTTGATGTGTTCTTATCAGCAAAGCTAAGCTCCTAAGGAGGACACAAGCCGCATTCCATACTGCAAAGCATTCTGGGGCCCTCCCCTCGGCTGCTAAGGAGAAGACGGGATCAAGTTTCAGCAGCTTCTAACTCAGTCCAGCCACAGCACAGATAAATCTCCGGGCAGAGTACACTGCAGGAGTCAGCTATTGTTCCTAGCCACATGGCTCATTAATATTCACTGCACACTGTGTTATTCAGTACGAGCTTATCTGTGATCAGGAAGCAGGGAGGACATGACGACACATTTGGCTTCACAAACATGGAACCTGCCATGGGCTGTCAGGAGCATCATTCTCTGCATATACTATATAAAAATTCTGTGAAATCCAAACGTGGACAGTGAAATGCATATGTAATGTAAGTACAGCCAATCTTTAGCTACTGATATATGTGTTTATTTTCTCTGAGACCTTATACCTAACAGCTCCTCTTTAATGCCTTTTTTTTCCTCCATAGCAGTGCATTGTGAAAAAGCTTCAGTTTTTCAGCGTACAGAGTAAAAGAGGCCATAGGGGAAACATGGACACTGTACTGCACATCAGTTGTCCTTTCAGTCACAACTGACAGCAACTGATTGGACCCTTAGTCCAAATTTAAGTAGGACTTGTTTCTCATAGATATCAATAATAGCAGGTGAACTGTGAACACATTGTGCAATGTAACATTACTGGTCAGCATGCATCTACCTGTTGGCATGGTCACAGACTTTAAAAGAAAAAGTCAAAATAAATAAATAATGCAGGCAGGATTGTTACCTCTTTTTGGTGGAACAGCAGTCACTAAAGCTTTAAAGTTATACTCTATTTTGCTGAAAACTAAACAAACCCTTAAAGGAAAGATTCAAGGGGAAAAAATCTACTTACCTGGGGCTTCATCCAGCCCCTGGCAGCCGATATGTCCCTCGCCGCAGCTCCAGTGTCCCAGGATCCCCTCTGTGCATCTTCTGCGCCTGCGCGAGCGCCGCTTGTGATTGTGCACACGTGGTCTGGAGAGTTCTGCACAGGGACAGTACTTCTGCGGCTGCACAGAACACTACAAGGCATATGAGCGTGAAGGCGAGTGGCACTCACGAAGGTGCAGAAGATGCCGAGAGGATCCCGGGACCCTAGAGCTGAGGCGAGACCTTTTAAGAGAAACTGAAGTGGGAGGTATATGGAGGCTGCCATATTTATTTTGTTTTAAGAAACACCAGTTGCCTGGCAGCCCTGCTGATCCTCTGCCTTTAATACTTTTAGCCATAGACCCTAAACAAGCATGCAGCAGATCAGATGTTTATGACATTATTGTCAGATCGGAGATGATTAGCTGCATGCTTGTTCCTGGTGTGATTCAGACACTACTACAGCCAAATAGATCAGCAAGGCTGTCAGGCAATTGGCATTGTTTAAAATGAAATCAATAATGCAGCCTCCATGCTCTACTCACTTCAGTTGTCCTTTAAGTTCAGCTTTACGTGTTTTTAGTAATAATGTAAAAGTTTCTTAGCACAAAAAACAACCTTTCTGCCATATTCCTAAATCAGGTTGGTGGTGTGCCTGTGGTTGCAAATTACTCAATTAATGCATGTCAAATGTATCTAAGAACTCCTTCTTTGTGCAACTGATTTGTCATAAGGAAAAGGAAATAACTGTGCTTTTTTTGCACTGAAACAGAGTACAAGTTCCATAAGTGCAGCCTGTGGTGAGTATTGCAAATTCTTAGCTGGTTGCAAATTGAAATGGAAGGGTCATTTTTAGTAAAAAAAAAAAAAAAAATGTGCAGCATAGAAGACTATTTACAGCAAAATTATTATCAAGTGTGATATTTAACTTCACTAAATCAGGTCCTTTCTCTTAAACACATCATAATTGTAATATTATAACATTTATAACGCCATCTTTCAGACCTACAAGGGACAGTGATGACGATGATGATGATGAGCGCAGAGGAAGAGGATGCTCGCTTCAGTATCAGCATGCAATGGTCCGTGTTCTCACTCAGTTTGTGGCAGAAGACCCTGGTCCTCTTGGGCAGCTCGTGTTTCTGCTGGGTACAGACTGGCAGTTTGATGTGACTGATTTAGTGACAGAATTCATAAAATTGGAAGAGCCTCATATTGCGAAACTACAAGATGGAAGGCTGCTTATTGGAAAAGAGGTTGGAATGACCACAATACAGGTTTGTAACCAGAAGGTAGCAAATAAAAGTTGTAGTACAAGCCTTTTCTTTTCTGGCCATCCGGGCTTTATGTCTAATTTAGTGTCTGGTTGGAAAATTACAGAGGACCCAACACTATTTTCTCATTTTTAAAAAAAAAAATCCCTGAAGTTTAAAAAAAAAAAAGTGTGTATCAGACTTTGCTGTGACACCTTGAAAAAGTTCATTTTAGTGGATTATGCTGCTAATTATGGTGCAACTAAGTGCACTTAATGCATTTCTGTGGTAGAGTAAATGTAGGCATTTTCTCACTTAAAGCGGACATTCAGTGTAAGTTAAAGTTAGTGTCAGGGACACTAATGCTATATGTTATAATGCATCATGATAGTCACTATTGTATATACTCACTTGTTCGCCCACTCTATGCTATGTAAGGCGAAGGCCCCTCCCCATTATGAAATAACGCCATAGCATTTTTTCTGAAGGCTTATCTTACCTCCTCCACAGCCCAGCCTCTTGCTCTGTGGCTGCAGCGTCATTCCGTAAGATTTTTCTCTCCTCAAAGAGGAATCTAGCACAATTACACCACAGCCACAGTGCTGGGGGTGGGCTACAGAGTTAAAGGCTGGGCTGTGAAGCCCCCCAAAATCACACCCTTAAGGTATTTTATGGGGGTGGAGCCTTCGCCTTATATGGCGTAGCATAGGCAAGTGACTGAGCATATACAATTGCGGCTATCGTATTGCATTATAACAGATATGCTTATAACATATAACTTACACTGGAGGTCCACTGTAATGTGGAAATACACTTTCTCCAGAAAAATCAATTCTAAGAAATGTTGTACTCATTCTTAATTGCAGCCTTTGTTGGGGTATTGAAATGCCAAAGTCAACAAGTTTATTGTCAAGGGGAGAGCTAGAACTCGCAAAGGCATTAGGAATGTTACTTTTTACATCCCCTCACAAGCCGATTTTACCTGGCTGCACTAGAGATCTGCTTGCTCTGTGCTTTGCATGGTCTGTGATGATGCTGCTGCTGGGCTGAGTCAGACTTCCAGGGAAACACACTACATGCTTCTCTGCAAAAATCCAACACAAACTTTGAAAATGGTTTGTGTGCTGATTGGCAGAAAGGAAGTCTCAAGGCTGCAGCAGGAACAGCTTCACCACAGAGCTTTGGAGTTTGGAGCCTTATAGGTGGCCACACACCATTCAATTTTTTAAATATCTCTTCAATTTAAGAATAGCAATCAATTCTTCTGACTGATTGTAACAATTCAAAAATCTGACCAATGTACCACACACCCCTGTTAAATTTTTTCCCACAATCATGAATAAAATAATTGAAAGCTCAGAAAAAAATTGATTGGAACTGCTGTACATCAAGTAATTGACAATCCATCACACACCATACCATTAGAGATGGCTCGAACCTCCGATTTTCGGTTCGCGAACTTCCGCAAAAGTTCAGTTTGTGCGAACTTTCGCGAACCACAATAGACTACAATGGGAAGGCGAACTTTGAAAACTAGAAACATTTATGCTGGCCACAAAAATGATGGAAAAGATGTTTCAAGGGGTCTAACACCTGGAGGGGGGCATGGATGAGTAGGATAGATGCCAAAAGTCCCGGGGGGAAATCTGGATTTGACGCAAAGCAGCGTTTTAAAGGCAGAAATCACATTTTATTGCTAAATTGGAGGCCTACATTGCTTTAAAACATCTTGCATGTGTATACATCAATCAGGGAGTGTAATAAGGCCTCGTTCAGACTATACACGCTGCCGTGCGCATTTTGGCAGCGCGTATAGTGTGCGACGCGCAAGAACGGTAGAAGGGCATAGACAGCCCTTCTACCATTCCCATATGCGCTGCATGGCAGCGCGATTGCGCTATCGCGTGCTGCACGCATTTTTGGTAATCGCAGCGCAGATCCCATTCATTGTAATGAATGGGATATGCAGTGCAGCGCATAGTAGCGCAGATGGCGTGCGATCGAACGCGTTGCGTTCCGATCGCACATCCATCTGCGCTAAATGATGTGAACGAGGCCTTAGTGTACTGCTTTACACTGACAGCCCAAACTCACTGTGTAACGCACCGCAAACAGTTGTTTGTGTAGTGACGGTCGTGCTGGACTACTGCGCACCATGGCGAGATTGCTCTTCCTCACTCAGTGATGTCAAGTAATGTCTGACTGCCTTATCAACTTTCGACTTTCGATGGTTCTTTCTCTACCATAGTTAAAGCTTACATCTATTTTTTTAAATTACTTTTTCTGCTGACTGTTCAGTACTTGTAACGAGAATCTGTTATGGAGAGCAAGTCTGCCATTCATTCAACTGTGTGAAACTTTCAATGGTACTTTCTCAGTACCATGGTGACCACAGGTAATGACCGGGGAATCAGGGTTTGATTCCGGTCTGGAGTGGGCGCCTGAGAAACGGCTACCACCACACATCTAAGTAAGGACCCATTTGCTGTATAAGTAATGTACCTACCCTGACCGTGCTTTGCAGACCAGGCATCTGTGGTCAGATGAACCCTTGACCCAATGCTGTGTGCCAGAGATAACACCACTTGCCCTTAACGAGAATCTGTTATGGAGGGCAAGTCTGCCATTCATTCCACTGTGTGAAACTTTCGATGGTACTTTTTCAGTACCATGGTGACCACGGGTAATGGCCGGGGAATCAGGGTTTGATTCCGGGCCGGAGTTGGAGCCTGAGAAACGGCTACCGCCACACATCTAAGGAAGGCAGCAGGCATGGCATGCAAGTCCCGAGGTAGTGAAAAAAATAACAATACAGGAGGACTTTCGAGACCCTGCTGTATATGAGACTAATCAACTTTAATACCTTTAACGACAATCTGTTATGGAGGGCAAGTCTGCCATCCATTCAAGTGAAAGGTATGCACTGACTGCCAGGTATAATGCAATGTGCAGTCACAGATGCAGTGCGCACCATGATGAGAGTGCAGGTGATGGTGGCTTTCCAGCCCATACAGTTGGGCTGAGGTAGCTCAATGACAGAACAACAGTGACTGAGTATCCAGCTGATCAAATTTGGTCTGTCACAATGAAGCAACGACCTTATTATCTTGGGTGTGCCCCCCCGAGACACTCATATAGCCGATGGTCATTGCTTCATTGTGATACGCAAGTCACTGTGGCAGGGTAATGAACACGAAGGGGAATTGGCACATGCACATGCCTTTTGTTTTGTTGTTGCAGCTGCAGTGCAGCCAGAAAAATTAGGCAGGCATGTACACGCACCAGAAAAATTATTATAGTGGCCGCTGCTAAAATTCAGGAATCTGCCTGGTGTCCAGGACCCTGTTGGTGGTGGCGGAGAAGACAGTCACACGGCGTGCAGGCAGAGATGCTCTGTGTGGGGACTGACTTAGTCTTCGGGCGGGCAGTAGCCCTCCGGGATCCATGCCTCATTCATTTTGATAAAGGTGAGGTACTGAACACTTTTGTGACTTATTCGACTTTTCTTCTCAGTGACAATGCCTCCAGCTGCGCTGAAGGTCCTTTCTGACAGGACGCTTGAGGCAGGGCAAGACAGAAGTTGGATGGCAAATTGGGACAGCTCTGGCCACAGGTCAGGCCTGCGCACCCAGTAGTCCAAGGGTTCATCGCTGCTCACAGTGTCTACATCCACACTTAAGGCCAGGTAGTCAGCTACCTGCCTGTTGAGGCATTGGTGGAGGTTGGATCTGGAAGGGCTAAGGCAAGGCTTTGGACTAAAGAATGTCTGCATGTCCGACATCACCATGAGATCGCTGGAGCGTCCTGTCCTTGCCTGCGTGGACATGGGAGGAGGATTACTGGCAGTGGTACCTTTATTCCGTTGTGCTGTGACATCACCCTTAAACGCACTGTAAAGCATAGTTGCCAGCTTGTTCTGCATGTGCTGCATCCTTTCTGCCTTCAGGTGAGTTGGCAACATCTCCGCCACTTTGTGCCTATACCAAGAGTCTAGTAGCGTGGCCACCCAGTACAGCTCCTTCCCCTTGAGTTTTTTTATACGGTGGTCCCTCAACAGGCTGGACAGCATTAAATACGCCATCTGCACAAATTTGGATCCAGACGTACTATCCATCTCCTCTTGCTCTTCCTCAGTAAAGTCAGGTAAGTTCTCCTCCTTCAACCCAGCCACGAACAATACCACGGGAATGTTGAGAAGCACAAGCCCCCTGTGACGTCTGCTGCGGTTGTTTTTCTGCCGCCTCCTCCTCCAAAAAAAACACCTCCCTCATCATCTGAGTCTGACTCCTCTTCCCCACACGACTTTTCCTCCTCCTCCCCCCTCTGTGCTGCTGCAGGTGTTGAGGAAACATCTGGTTCTGGTGAAAATTGATCCCGCAACTCTTTCTCCTGTACCTGTTCCTGTTCATGCTCCTCCACAGCTTGATCCACCACTCTACGCATGGCACGCTCCAGGAAGAAAGCATACGGGATCAAGTCGCTGATGGTGCCTTCACTGCGACTCGCCATGTTTGTCACCTCTTCAATCGGCCGCATGAGCCTGCAGGCATTTTGCATGAGTGTCCAGTTCTTCGGCCAGAACATCCCCATCTCCCCAGACTGTGTCTTTCTACTGTAGTTGCAGAGATCCTGGGTGACGGCTTTCTCCTGTTGTAGCAGGCGGTCGAACATAACCAGGGTCGAATTCCAGTGAGTCGGGCTATCGCAAATCAATCGTCTCACCAGCAAGTAATTTCTCCTCTGAATATCGGCAAAGCGTGCCATGGCCATGTAAAACTGCCTGAAATGCCCACACAACTTCCTGGCCTGCTTCAGGATGTCCTGTAAGCCTGGGTACTTAGACACAAATCTCTGAATGATGAGATTCAGCACATGTGCCATGCAGGGAACATGTGTCAACTTTCCCAAATTAAAAGCTGAAATTAGATTGCTGCCGTTGTCACACACCACGCTGCCGATGTCCAATTGGTGCGGGGTCAGCCACTGATCCACCTGTTTGTTAAGAGCAGCCAGGAGAGCTGCTCCAGTGTGACTCTCCGCTTTGAGGCAAGACATGTCTAAGATGGCGTGACACCGTTGTACCTGGCATGCAGCATAGGCCCTGGGAATTGGGGCTGTGTAGCTGGTGAGGAGATTGCAACACTAGTAGAGTTGAACTGCCACTCAGTCAAGGAGGAGGAGGAGGACAACAGCGAAGAGAATGTAGCAGGAGGAGAGAAGGTGGCAGCAGGCTTGCCTGCAAGCCGTGGAGGTGTCACTAGGTCCGCTGCACAGCCACATACTCCCTGCTTGCCACAGTGGTTACCAGGTTGACCCAATGGGCTGTGTAAGTAATGTACCTGCCCTGACCGTGCTTGGCAGACCAGGCATCCGTGGTCAGATGGACCCTTGACCCAACGCTGTGTGTTAGAGATGACACCACTTGCCTCTCAACTTCCTGGTACAGTTTGGGTATCGCCTTTTTGGAGAAATAATTGCAGCCTGGTATCTTCCATTGTGGTGTCCCAATTGCCACAAATTCTCGGAAGGCCTCAGAGTCCACCTGCTGGTATGGTAACAGCTGGTGAGCTAACAGTTCCGCCAAGCCAGCTGTCAGACGCCGGGCAAGGGGGTGACTGGCAGACATTGGCTTCTTCTGCTCAAAGATTTCCCTCACGGACACCTGGCTGCTGCTGTGGGCAGAGGAGCAGGAACCACTCAAGATGAGAGGCAGAGTGGAGGAGGGTGGCCGTGATTGTGAAGGTGCAAGGGAGAAAGTGGCTGAAGATGATGCACCTGAAAGAGGAAGAGGAGAAGGAGGGTGGCTTTGCTTTTGTGTGCTGCTTTTCCTCAGGTGATCTTCCCATTGCAGTTTGTGCCTTTTCTGCATGTGCTTTGTGTGTAAGGCAGTTGTCCCTACATTAGTGTTGGCTCAATTTTTGGAGGCAGAGAGAACAGATGGCATTGCTCTGATCTACGGCAGACACACTAAAAAATGTCCAAACCGCTGAGCCCCCCTGGGGTGTGGGCACTATGGTGGCCTCAGCAGTTGACGTTGAAGGGCATGTTGACTGGCTGTCCATAGGTGGTGATACATGGCGCCAGACACTGCCACCAGCTGTTTCTGAAGAGCGAGCTCCCCTTGCATCTTTCAGCAACTTGTCTCCTCCTACTCCTCTCTGACTCCCCCTCTGAACTGTCCCCTTGGTCATTGTGTCTCTTAGGAACCCACGTGGCATCTGTATCATCATAATCATCATTATCCTCCCTAGCTTCGCTTCCCTCGGGCACCTCATAAACTGCACCAACAGCAGGTACTTCATCATCCTCCTCCTCACACGTTACATCCATAGTGTCGCCTAACTCATGAGGTGGTGTAACTTGCTTAGCGCCTTCATCTTGTTTTAACAATAATGGCTGTGCCTCAGTTTATTCCCCACCAAATTATTCCTGTGAAGTGTCAAATGCAGTGGATGTGGTGCTTTTAGTAGCGCTGGTGGCTGCGGAAGATGAGGTGTTCTGTGTTAAATAATCAACCACGTCCTGACAATCTTGGGAGTTGATGGGACGTGCCGTCTTCTGAGCACTATACTTTGGTCCAGGGCCACACAAAATCACGTCAGCATGACCTCGAATAGACCTGCCGGGTGACCTGCCTCTGGGTCTGCCCCTGCCTCTGCCTCTCTACCTGTTTTGTCCATATCGGGGGGATGAAGTGAAAGGTATGCACTGACTTGAATAATACAATGTGCAGTCACACAGGTGCAGTGAACAGGTATACAGTGATTGGTATTACAATGCAATGTGCAGCTGTCACAGAGGTGCAGTTAACAGGTATGCACGGGGTGGTATTGTACACGGCATGCGATCACACAGGTGCTGTGAACAATTATGAAATGACTGGAATTACAAATTTGCAGTTGTTACACACACAGGTACCGAAAAGGCAGAGTGACACTGCGTGCGCTCACGTGGGTAGGTGGGTGCACTGAACAACAGGTAGGTATATGCAGTGATGGATATTACAAATGTGCACCTGTCACACACACACAGGTACCGAACAGGCAGAGTGACACTGCGTGTGCTCACGTGGGTAGGTGGGTGCACTGAACAACAGGTAGGTATATGCAGTGATGGGTATTACAAATGTGCACCTGTCACACACACACAGGTACCGAACAGGCAGAGTGACACTGCGTGCGCTCACGTAGGTAGGAGGGTGCACTGAACAACAGGTAGGTATATGCAGTGATGGGTATTACAAATGTGCACCTGTCACACACACACAGGTACCGAACAGGTACAGTGACACTGCATGTGCTCACATAGGTAGGTGGGTGCACTGAACAACAGGTAGGTATATGCAGTGATGGGTATTACAAATGTGCACCTGTCACACACACACAGGTACCGGACAGGCACAGTGACACTGAGTGCGCTCACATAGGTAGGTGGGTGCACTGAACAACAGGTAGGTATATGCAGTGATGGGTATTACAAATGTGCACCTGTCACACACACACAGGTACCGAACAGGTACAGTGACACTGCATGCGCTCACATAGGTAAGTGGGTGCACTGAACAACAGGTAGGTATATGCAGTGATGGGTATTACAAATGTGCACCTGTCACCAGGGCCGGATTTGTACCTTTTACCGCCCTAGGCCAACAATGACCAGTCGCCCCCTGACTGACCGCAAAGCCCCTCCCACAAAATTTCCCCCCAGCAAACATATGCAGTCTTAAAGTGGACCTGAAGTCTTGCACAGGACAATAGGAAAAAATAGAGAAATGCATCCTCTATGTACTTGGAGTTTTTAGCCTGTTTAATTCCCCATCTGTGTCTAATCACAAGTTGTAATTCGATCTCTCCTCTATCAGCTGACTGCCACAGCAGATAAGCACTTTTGAAAGCACAGGATGTTAACAACATGGACGTAGACACAATGCAGGTTTATTGTAGGATTTGTATCATTTGCAACAAAAAAAAAAAATATTTCTTTAAATGTTATTATGCTGTCCCATATCTTTTAGAGCAGAGAGGAAGTTCTGAGTTCAGGTCTGCTTTAAAGGTTGTCCCCACCCCCGATTGCTGCCTGGGCACCCATAATTGCAGTGCTGCAGATCTTAAACATTGTGAATCACCCACCCCGTCACAGTGAAAGAAGAATCAGCAGCTGCTCGGCTCTCTACTCTCCGGCGTGGCTGTACCAATTTTCAAATCTCTGAGCTGGCACGCTTTGGCATTTGTGTTCACGATCCATGCACATTCATCAGATGTTCTTACATCCGGAGAGAGACACTTGGGCATCCAATGACGTGGCTCGGGAGGAGTGGCTTAGGCATCATGTCCACCGACAGCCAGTAAAATAACAGTGCTGGCCAAGCCACTCCCCCCGAGCCGCGCCATTGGACGCCCAAGCATATCTCACAGGGTGAGAACGGCGATTGGTTGCTGAACGTGCAGCGCACACAATGCCAAAACAAATCTGACGGAGCCACGATGCTAGAGAGGGCCTAGCCGAGCAGCTGCTGATTCTCCTTCCGTGGTCGGTCCACCACATGCAGAGCCGAGCCCGTCCAGTCCGCCCTGCTGCTAGCTAATGCCTATGTAAGGCAGGGCGGCCATGAATGGAACGGGTCTGGCTACACGCCGCAGCGGATGTATTGTATGTTAATGAAGGAGGGGAACAGAAAAAGGAAAGTGTGCAAGCTGCAGCTAGCGTGCGGCTGCAGCCCGATTGACTTAATTAAACAGATGCCACTCTCTGCCCTGCTCCATACAATTACAGCCCATCAGTCGCCCCAAAACACTTCTAAAATTCTGGCTCCCTAGGCCTTGGCTTTGGGGGCCTTGCCAGAAATCCGGCCCTGCCTGTCACACACACACCGGTACCGAACAGGTACAGTGACACTGCGTGCACTCACGTAGGTAGGTGGGTGCACTGAACAACAGGTAGGTTAATGCAGTGATGGGTATTACAAATGTGCACCTGTCACACACACACAGGTACTGAACAGGCACAGTGACTCTGCGTGCGCTCATGTAGGTAGGAGGGTGCACTGTGAACAGGTAGGTATATGCAGTGATGGGTATTACAAATGTACAGCTGTCACACACACAGGTAGTCACTGAATGTGCTGGGCCTGCCAGTGGCACAGTAGGAATTACCAAGGGCCCAAGGTCCAGCAGCTGCGACTGACTGACAGGGCTGTATATGCAACACCAGTGTCTGTGGGGCACACACGCGATCGCGAACCCAGGAAGTTTGCCGGCGAACCGTTCGGGCCATCTCTACATTCAACTCTTGATAAAGTTGGTCTGAAATTTCCAACATGTCCAATCTCCAAAAATCTAAAAAAAAAAAAAAAACACCAAAGAATCACTCTCAATTTTTCAGGACAACCGATTGTAATTATCGAATTGGTGAAAAATTGGATCTTTTAATTGAATGTTGTGTGGTCATTTTAACACACAGCCCATGCCTGCTTTTACTCTGCACTGTGTCAAGAGTGACACAGGGAGTGGGTGAGTGCTGCTGGAGCTGGGGTGCTCTGTAATTGAGTGCGGAGTGCAGGGAGGGGGGCATGCACAGTAGTTACATAGTTATTTGGGTTGAAAAAATACAAACGTCCATCGAGTTCAACCAGAAGTTGTCAGCTAGGGACCCCCCCCCGACGTAATTTAAGCACCACCACTGCTGAGAAATAATAATAATGAGAAGGATAAAGGTCCACTGTGCCAATGTACAGAAAAGGCTGTCCCTTCCCGTAATTCTGGTCACTTTATAGAAGTGCCGGCCCTGGGCTATAACCATTTCTCATTCTATCCAAAATGACTAACAAAGTTGAGTTGAACTATAGTTCTGAAATAAGTGATAGTTTGTGTTCCCTGAAATCTTAGCGCTATATGTAAATTAATTATTTTGGTAGCTTGCTTTTTGGGTATTGCGAGGCTAAGCAGTTAGCATTCCTATGCTGCCTTTTCATTACCGTATAATAAGACACTGCAATAGGAAATACAGATTTGTGTTTATTTTAGCTCAGTTGGAAAGAAGCCATAAATAATGGATATTCCTGCTTATTATTAAATCAGTCTCTTTGTGCGTGTTGTAGGTGATGTCCCCTCTCTCCGATTCCATCCTGGCAGAAAAAACAGTGACAGTGCTGGATGACAAAGTGACAATAACAGACATCGGAGTGCAGCTTGTCTCTGGACTGTCACTCTACCTTCAGCCCAACACAGTAAATAACAAGGCTGTTGTAGCCACCTCCATGGCACAGGAACTGCTGCATACTCCCAAACAGGTAACTAGAGTCACCACTCAAAAATGTCACATTGTGGCATTTACAGCATCCATTTAAATCACCTTTGTTTACATTATAAATATAATGCATTTGTGCTTTTCTTTTTGCATGATATACTACTAGTTAAAGGGGAACTGAAGAGAGAGGTGTATGGAGGCTGTCATGTTTATTTCCTTTTAAGCAATACCAGTTGCCTGGCAGCCCTGCTGGTCTATTTCTATGCAGTAGTACCTGAATAAAACCAGAAACAAGCATGCAGCTAGTCTTGTCAGATCTGACTTTCAAGTCTGAACCACTGAAACACCTGATCTGCTGTATGCTTGTTTAGGGGCTATGGC
The DNA here is from genome assembly GCF_040937935.1 of Hyperolius riggenbachi. NCBI lineage: Eukaryota > Metazoa > Chordata > Amphibia > Anura > Hyperoliidae > Hyperolius > Hyperolius riggenbachi. The sequence continues at coordinate 508,757,234 of NC_090646.1, read as the reverse complement.
TAATAGTATTAGAGGCAGAGGATCAGCAGGGCTGCCAGGCAACTGGTATTGCTTAAAAGGAAATAAACATGACAGCCTCCCTACACCTCTCTCTTCAGTTCCCCTTTAAAGTGAAACTCCAAATTTGACTTATTTTTGTGCTTCATTTTGTAATTAAATTACATTACAATTATTTTCCATTTGAAGCAAATCTGAAGTGAAAATAAACTTATGAGATAATTGTATGTGTAGTATAGCTAAGAAATAGAACATCAAAGAAAAGAGTCTTATATTGTTTTCCAGTACAGGAAGAGTTAAGATACTTCAGTTGTTATCTATGCAAAAGAGCTTCTCGGAGCTCTCAAACCAACTTGGGTTGGCTACAGTGATGTTTTCTGAAGCACTTATACATCGAAGAAACAGTGAGAGACAGGTTGTGATACGGTTTTACTGCAGGAAAGTTCAAAGGGTCTTTAGTTCACCCCTCTTTTATAGTTTAAAATACAGAGTGTGGTTTGTAAACTGCAAATATGACAGAATTATATAACGGGGGAAAAGTGACTATTTTCTTTGCTACTAATGTTCTATGAATTATCCATACTACACATACAATACTTTATAACATTTTTTTTCACTTCAATGTCACTTTAACAAGGCAGAATGTCTAAAAATACCCAACTGTCCTCTTTAAAGCGTCCCAGGAAACATGGCAACTATTACAAAACTGAATGTGGATTGGATTGATCAGTAAACACTTTAGAGTGAACACGAGGCAAACCTCAAGTCAAAAAACACACACTTACCTAAGAAGAGAGAAGCCTCTGGATCCTGTTGATCCAGTACTCCTCGTCGCTGCCACCGCTTGCTGGGACCCTCCAGACGATCCGGGCTGTGTTGTTCTCCATGCATGAGCATGACCGTGCTGCACATGCGTGAACAAGGACGCAGTGGTGCAGTTGCATGAAAACACTTGTGCTTGAGCAAGTCCTGTTTACTGCACAGGTGGGGCTGTACACACACAGGCACAGTATGGCCGTGCCCGTGCATGAAGAGGAACATGGCCTGAATCTTAATCTGACAAGAACTTGCTAGATTTCTTTGGGGGGTCCGCGAATGGCAATGAAGGTCTGGAGGTTGGCGTGGGAAGCCTTTACAGGATCCAGAATCTTCCGTAAGTATGTGTTTTTTGACTTAACCTCCCTAGCAGTAACTCTGAGTCAGGCTCGGGACAGAAATCCGCAGCTCAGAGTAGTAATCCCGAGTTGGATCCATCGGTGGTGGGGAATACGCAGGGCTGCAGCAGATCTATCTAGCAGTATGATTTTTAGGGTCTGAAAGCTTGAGAAAAAATTGCAGCGCTTTTGTAACAAAAATCTGGAAATAATCATACTGTCAGGGAGGTTAAGATTTGCTTCAGTTAAATTTCAAGCTAATTCAGTAAAAGAATGAACACTTGTATCATACAATATGGCCTTCTCAAGACTATTATTGCATATACTCTGTATCTGTAGAACCAACTGAAACATTATGTACTGGGAGTACTCCATAATTGTATATAAATGCTTTGTAATCACTCCCTTATCACTTTAATTAGCTTAAAACTACTTATCTGATTATTACAATTTTCTTATTCTGATTATAGCAATTTACAGCGCTGCCCCCATAATAATAGTTGGACACTCGCAATAAAAAAGAAAGAAAAAATACTTTAAATACTTCAAATAAATATAATTTACCAAAAGTATAACATAACAAAAATTGTGATAAGCAGATGGGAGGCCACCATATATGTTGTCACTATAATATGGGGACACTTTAATAAGGGCTCTAAGAGGGGAAACATGTAGTGGGGAAGATGTAATGGGCTGGGATACAAACAGCACAACATAAGGGGACTATTAATGAAAATACTGTTTAGCCAGCTCCTGCAACCATGTCCACTTTTCAGACCTCATCCACAATTTGTGTTTTTTGATCTGCAGTAACACTTTCTAGTTTAAAACTACGAGTGAAATATCAGAAATTGTGTTTTTTCTCTAGTTTTTAGTTTAGTTTGTCCAAGAAAAAGAATATATGGCATTTGATGAAATAAAGGACATAGTGTAGCTAAAATGCTAAAAACTACTCTGGTCCATAAAGTAGAAACAAGCTCTAGTGTTAAAGTAAATAAGTGTCAGGCCCCTTTTATAGCCCCATAGCAGCTGCTATAGCTGCTATGACTATTGCTATGCCCCTGGACGGGAGCAAGGGAGCGATCAGGTCAAAGGGGGAGGAAACCCCAGGTATGTATGAATTCTTCCTTTTAATTAATCTCAGGTTTACTCTAATGATGATAGGTTGGGGTGGTCTCAGGTTTAATTACTTACCTGTTTCGAGTTCACCCGGTCACAGATGACACTTCGCCCCCCTCCTTGGAAAACTCTGGAAAACTTTGGCATCAATTAGGCTGTGTCTGCCAAGCGGGGGACGGGCCGTGGTAAAGCAGATGGGGGTGGTCATAGCCTCGGTTGCTATTTTGAAAATAACTTGCCATTGCCACATCTCTGAGGGGGGTAGAGCCACCCCTTTTTTGATGTGAATAGAGATGGCCCAAACCTCCGATTTTAGGTTTGCAAACCTCTGCAAATGTTTGCGAACTTTCGCGAACTGCAATAGACTTGAATGGGTAGGCGAACTTCAAAAACTAGAAACATTTATGCTGGCCACAAAAGTGATGGAAAAGATGTTTCAAGGGGTCTAACATCTGAGTTTTTGCATGGATGTGTGGGATAGACACCAAAAGTCTCAGGGAAAAATCTAGATTTGACGCAAAGTAGCGTTTTAAGGGCAGAAATCACATTGCATGCTAAATTGGAGGCCTAAAGTGCTTTAAAACTGTAACGATTGTGGAATTATCTCCGTGGTCAGCGCACAAGATGTGCGCTGACACTGCAGAAGTCCTCCACAAGCGTATAAAACGACAGAACCCAGCTTGGGTGCAATGCACCTGTAGCGAGAAAGTGAGCACAGAGACAGAATGTATGTGTGTCCACCAATCTAGTCGCCACCCGGCGACGGTGAACACACAACAGCGGAAACAAAGTGGGAACGCCATCGCAAGAGTGGCAATTGCCAACAGTGACACCAGACCGAGTAAGACAGAGCACAAGTGTAGCAAGAAAGACACAGCAAATAACAATGATCAGAACGCCAAGGAAAATAACAAATGCACTTGCTAAGCGCGGTCGCCTCACGAAAAGCGCAACAGCGACAAAGCACGCTAATGGCGAGGTCTCCGCACGAAAAGCGCAACAGAGACAAAACACGCCAACCCTAACTAACCAATGTAACACGATAATGAATAGAGAACGCGAACACTTGCTAAAAGGTTACCTCACCGAGCCTACAGCAAGCGTTCGTTCCAGACAAGACAGACAGAAAGAGTAACCAGTAGCAACCGTAGCTCTGGCCTACACTACCAGACAGAGTACAGAAGAAACCATCGCCACTACCGCTTGGGCGAATGCGATCCAGACAGACAGACAGATGGGGCTACCAGTAGCAACCGCTGCTCTGGCTTGCACCCCTAAGGCAGAATACAGAAGGAACCACCGCCACTACCACTAGGGCAAATGCGATCCAAACAGACAGAACAATTTCCTGTCGACCGCCGCTGGCGACAAGACAATCGCAACAGATAGACAGTACAAGGCAATACAGATAATACAACCTGACTACGCTAGAAGGAATGCTAGTGCACCCCCAAGGAATTACTCTAAGATAATCTTAGCAAACAATTAGAAAAGGCTGAGACTCCAGGTAAGTTAGCAGGAACAAACCATCATGACCAGCAAGGGATTCTGGGGGGAAATGGTATTTATACTGCAAGCCATCAAAGGAAGCAGCTAAGCAATTTGCATGCCAAGTGGATGCAAATTCCTCATCAGAGTAGCAGCTCAGCAAGTTGAAGAGTGAAGACAGGTCTCCTTTCCAGGGACCTGCAGCACTCAGACCTACAAAATGGTCAAAAAGCTGTCTGCCTGTGCAGACAGCAGAGCAGATCATTACAAAAACATCTTGCATGTATATACATCAATCAGGGAGTGTAATTAGAGTACTGCTTCACACTGACACACCAAACTCACTGTGTAACGCACCGCAAACGGCCGTGCTGGACTGGTGCGCACCATGGCGAGAGTGCAGGCAAAAGCGGTTTTCAAGCTCATATGGTTGTCGGGCTGAGGTAGCTCAATGACAGAACAACAGTGATTGTCCAGCTGATCGAATTTGGTCTGTCCACAATGAAGCAACGACCTTATTATCTTTGGTGTGCCTCCCCCCCCCCCCGAGGCACTCATATAGCCGGCGTTCATTGCTTCATTGTGATATGCAAGCCCCTTCACTGCAGCAAGGTAACGATCACGAAGGGGAATTGACACATGTACATGCCTTTTTTTTGTTGATGTTGCAGCTGCAGTCAGAAAAATTAGGCAGGCATGTACACGCACCAGTAAAATGATTATAGCGGCCGCTGCGGCCTTAAAAATTCAGAAGTCCGCCTGGAGTCCTGGACCATGTTGGTGGTGGCGGAGAAGGCAAATTAAGCGGCCTGCAGGCAGAGATGCTGTGTGGGGACCGACTTAGTCATGGGGCAGGCAGTCACACGGTGTGCAGGCAGAGATGCTGTGTGCAGGGACTGACTTAGTCTTTGGGCGGGCAGTAGCCTTCATTCATTTTGATAAAGGTAAGGTACTGAACACTTTTTTGACTTAGGCGACTTAGGTGCTGAAGGTCATTTCTGACTGGATGCTTGAGGCAGGGCAAAACAGAAGTTGGATGGCAAATTGTGACAGCTCTGGCCACAGGTCAAGCCTGCGCACCTAGTAGTCCAAGGGTTCATCGCTGCTCACAGTGTCTACATCCACACTTAAGGCCAGGTAGCCGGCTACCTGCCGGTTGAGGCATTGGTGGAGGGTAGATCCGGAAGTGCTAAGGCGAAGCGTTGGACTAAAGAATGTCCGCATGTCCGACATCACCATGAGATCGCTGGAGCGTCCTGTCCTTGCCTGCTTGGACATGGGAGAAGGATTACTGGCAGTGGTACCTTTATTCCGTTGTGCTATGACATCCCCCTTAAACGCACTATAAAGCATACTTGCCAGCTTGTTCTGCTAGTGCTGCTTCCTTTCTGCCTTCTGATGATTTGGAAACATCTCCGCCACTTTGTGCCTATACCGATGGTCTAGTAGCTGGCCACCACCAAGTACAGCTCATTCCCCTTGATTTTTTCATACGGGGGTCCCTCAACAGGCTGGACAGCATGAAAGACGCCATCTGCACAAAGTTGGATGCAGACGTACTATCCATCTCCTCTTGCTCTTCCTCAGTGATGTCAGCTAAGTTCTCCTCCTCCCCCTAGCCACAAAAAATACCATGGGAAAGTTGAGCAGCACGAGCCCCCTGCAACACCTCCAGCGGTTGTTTTTCCACCTCCCGCTCCTTCTCCAAAACAACACCTTCCTCTTCATCTGACTCCTCTTCCCCACACGACTCTTCCTCCTCCTCCTCCTCCCCCCTCTGTGCTGCTGCAGGTGTTCAGGAATCATCTGCTTCTGCTGAGAATTGATCCCACAACTCTTCCTCCTGTTCCTGTTCATCCTCCTCCACAGCTTGATCCACCACTGTACGCACGGCACGCTCCAGGAAGAAGGCATGCGGGATCAAGTCGCTGATGGCACCTTCACTGCGACTCACCAGGTTTGTCACCTCCTCAAATGGTCGCATGAGCCTGCCGGAATTTCGCATTAGTGTACAGTACTTTGGCCAGAACATCCCCATCTCCCCAAACCGTGTCCTTTGACTGTAGTTGTACAGGTACTGTTTGACGGCTTTCTCCTGTTGTAGCAGGCAGTCGAACATGAGGAAGGTCGAATTCCAGTGAGTCGGGCTATAACAAATCAAGCGTCTCACCGGCAAGTTGTTTCTCCGCTGAATATCGGCAAAGCATGCCATGGCCATGTAAGACCACCTGAGATGCTCACACACCTTCTTGGACTGCTTTAGGACGTCCTGTAAGCCTGGGTACTTAGACATAAATCTCTGAATTACGAGATTCAGCATATGTGCCATGCAGGATACATGTGTCAACTTTCCCAAATTCAAAGCCGAAATGAGATTGCTGCCATTATCACACACCACGTTGCCGATCTCCAGTTGGTGCGGGGTCAGCCACTGATCCACCTGTTTGTTCAGAGCAGCCAGGAGAGCTGCTCCAGTGTGACTCTGCGCTTTGAGGCAAGACATGTCTAAGATGGCGTGACACCGTCCTACCTGACATGCAGCATAGGCCCTGGAGAGCTGGGTCTCTGTAGCTCGAGAGGAGATCGCAGCACCAGTAGAGTTGAACTACCATTCAGCCAAGGAGGAGGAGGGGGAGGATGACAGTGAAGAGGATGTAGCAGGAGGAGAGAAGGTGGCAGCATGCCTGCCTGCAAGCCGTGGAGGTGTCACTAGGTCCGCTGCACAGCCACGTACCCCCTGCTTGCCAGCGGTCACCAGGTTGACCCAATGGGCTGTGTAAGTAATGTACCTGCCCTGATCGTGCTTGGCAGACCAGGCATCCATGGTCAGATGGCCCTTTGACCCAATGCTGTGTGCCAGAGATGACACCACTTGCCTCTCAACTTCATGGTACAGTTTGGGTATCGCCTTTTTGGATAAATAATTGCGGCCTGGTATCTTCCACTGCGGTGTCCCAATGGCAACAAATTTTCGGAAGGCCTCAGAGTCCACCAGCTGGTATGGTAACAGCTGGCGAGCTAACAGTTCCGCCAAGCCAGCTGTCAGACACCGGGCAAGGGGGTGACTGGCAGACATTGGCTTCTTCCGCTCAAATATTTCCCTCACGGACACCTGGCTGCTTCTGTGGGCAGAGGAGCAGGAACCGCTCAAGGTGAGAGGTAGTGTGGAGGAGGGAGGCTGTGATTGTGAAGGTGCAAGGGAGAAAGCAGCTGAAGGAGGAAAAGGAGAAGGAGGGTGGCTTTTGTTTTGAGTGCTGATTTTTCTCAGGTGGTCTTCCCATTGCAGTTTGTGCCTTTTCTGCATGTGCCTTCGTAAGGCAGTTGTCCCTACGTGGGTGTTGGCCTTTCCATGGCTGCATTTTTTGTGGCAGAGAGTACAGATGGCATTGCTCTGATCTTTGGCATACACACTAAAAAAATTCTACACCACTGAGCCACCCTGGGGTGTGGGCACTATGGTGGCCTCAGCAGCTGACGTTGAAGGGCATGTTGGCTGGCTATCCATAGGTGGCGATACATGGCGCCGGACACTGCCACCAGCTGTTTCTGACGATGAGCTCCCCCTGCTTCTTTCAGGAACTTGTCTCATCCTACTTCTCTCTGACTCCCCCTCTGAACTGTCCTCTTGGTCATCATGTCTCTTAGGATCCCACGCGGCATCCGTATCATCATCATCATCATCATCATCATAATCATCCTCTCCAGCTTCGCTTGCCTCAGACACCTCATAAACTTCACCAACAGCAGGTACTTCATCATCCTCCTCCTCACACATAAAGTCCATAGTGTCGCCTAACTCAGACATATGAGGTGGTGTAACTTGCTTAGCGCCTTCATCTTGCTGTAACAATAATGGCTGTGTATCAGTGATTTTCCCACCAAATAACTCCTGCAAAATGTCAAATGTAGCGGATGTAGTACTTGGAGTAGCACTGGTGGATGCGGAAGATGAGGTGTTCTGTGTCAAATAGTCAACCACGTCCTGACAATCTTGGGAGTTGATGGGATGTGCCTTCTTCTGAGCACTGTACTCTGGGCCAGGGCCGCACAAAATCACGTCAGCATGACCACGAACAGACCTGCCGGGTGTCCTGCCTCTGGGTCAGCCTCTGGCTCTGCCTCTTGTTTTGTCCATATCGGGGGGCATGAAGTGAAAGGTATGCACTGACTTGACTAATACAATGTGCAGTCACACAGGTGCAGTGAAAGGTAGGAAGTGACTGGTATTACAATACAATGTGCAGCTGTCACACAAGTGCAGTTAACAGGTATGCACGGACTGGTATACTAAACAGCGTGCGGTCACACAGGTGCAGTGAACAGGTATGAAGTGACTGGTATTACAATACAATGTGCAGCTGTTACAGATGTGCAGTTAACAGGTATGCACGGCAGGGGTGGGCAGAAACTACGCATATGCGAATCTACGCAACGTATTTTACGCAATACGCATAGGCGTAGCATTTCGTATGCTTAAAACTACGCGTAGCAAAATACGCGTAGTCAGTTTTGTCGGTCCGTATTGATACGCTATATACGCACGCGATTGCGTACTTTGCGTAGCTTCGCATGCGTATTTTTAATGCGTAGTATACGCAGCCAGGCGTATACTACGCGTAAATCGAAGTTCACACTCTCACGTATTTAACAATGTATTCGTAGCTTACGCCATAGGCGTAGCTTATTTTCATACGCGTAGTTTCACAAACAGACTATTTGGCCAATCAGGTAAAACTTTTGGTGGCTGCTACACTGTTAGCAACCAATAGAAATTTAGCCCACCCCTCAGTATAAAAGCTTTCTTCCAACAGGTCTGGTTTCAGTTTCTGGGTGTTATTGTGCTGTGTGCTGGCTTTGTGAGGACTCTGAGAAGAAACAGCTTACACAGGCTGCAGCCAGTGACATACACATCCACATTCCTTGCATTCTTTTGTTATTTTCCTTATTTCTAATCTGTGTTTTGGCTACCTAGCTACTAGTATTACTATTTAGTGTAAGGATTTCTGTGATTTAGTGTTAGGCAGCTACAGAAGATAGGAGGAGGACTGTGTATATAGCTATATAGTTCCATGCTGTGATCTGTAGTCCTATCATCCTTTTTTCATTTGTTTTCCTTATTTTAATTCCACTGTATTATTGTATTCATTCCTGTCCTTTATTCATTCTGTTATTTTTCTTATTGTTATTCTGTTTTTGCTAGCCTAGCTAGCTAGTAGCTACTAGTCCTACTTTGTGTAAGGATTTCTGTGACTTAGTGTTAGGCAGCTACAGACGACTGTGTGTGTAGTTCCATGCTGTGATGTGTAGAGGAGAGTGGATTTAGTTACAGAAAGGAACTGTGTGGAAAGAAACATAAATTAAATAGCCATTTCATCCTTTTCTTTTTTTTTCCTTATTTTAATTTCCCTGTATTATTGTATTCATTCCTTTCCTTTATTCATTCTTTCTTTTATCTCACTTATTCAGCAAAATTTTTTTGACATTGTTCCCCTTCCACTATACTTCGATTAAAAATTTGAGTCAAATAATAAACAATGTCCGGCAGAGGTGAAGCTCGCCGTGGTCGAGACAGTGCAGGCAAGGGTCCACCAGCAAAGTCAGCAGCTGGCAGGGGACACTCTGCACCAGGCAGGGGTCAGTCCACAGCAGTCCGGGGACAGACTTCTGCAGGCAGAACCAGAAGCCAAGTAGCAGCAAGTACTAGCCACTCAGCCACAGGTAGTGGACACTCAGTATCAGGCAGTGATGCATCAAATCCCAAAAGGGGGTCCAGTCTGATACGATCATATTTCACGTCACAGAAACCACGGGCTATTGTGCAGAGCCACACTGAAGACATTGTGAACTGGGTGTCAGGAGACAGCCCTATTAGTCAGTCCTCACAAGCTGAGTTACAAAGTACCAGCAGTACCACCAGCAGCACTTCCATGCCTCCTCCAAAAGCTGCCCTTAACCCATGTGTCCTTCCCTTTGATGACACAATTTCAGCACTTGTTGATAAGGTTCTTGAGCAGTCAGACATCGATATGTCGCATGATGCCCAGACTTTTCTTTTGGATGATGATAATGTTGTTGAGGGGGGGGGGGGGGGTGCAGAAGTTGACATTCAAGCAGTGGAGGGTCAGGATGAGAACATTGAGGAGGTGGGCTATGAGGGAGGCAGCCACAGTGATGATTATGCTGACGATGACATGGATATCACCTATGAGCCTGAGCATGATGATGCCAGCTCAGGTGAATCAGAGGCAAGCTGGCAGAGGAGGCAGCTTGGACATCGGCACACCAGGGGGCCTAGTGGCAACATGAGCTCCTCTGCTAGTGCAGTTCAAGGAAGGCAGGAGTTACAGTCACAGCCTCCAGCTGAAACTCCTATGTCCCGAACTGGAAGTGGTACAACTGCAACCTCAGGCATAAACACTTCTCGGAGGAAGGCCCCGGTTTGGAAGTACTTTACTGAGTCAACCAGTGATCCCTTAATAGTTGTGTGTAAGCTGTGCAGTGCCAGGCTGAGCCTAGGAAAAAATTTAAAAAGGTTGGGGACAGGTGCTCTCCACACACACCTAAAAAGTAACCACCAAAAGGAATATGGCAGTGTTAAAGGACCACAAAGCAGCACCATGCAGAGGACTATAGCACAGACCCGTCCACCTTCCCATCCTGCTTCAGTTTCTGAGATTGGCACCCATCCTGCCTGCTCTCCATCTGTAATACACTCTGGCCGTAGAGGGCAGATTTCACCTTCCTCCACTCCATCATCAGCTCAAAGCACCCAGCCATTGATAACTGAGGCTATAAGGTCCACAAGAGCACTGCCTCCCCGTAGCCGCAGGATACGGAGATTAAACGGTCTATTGGCAGAGGCCATGGTCCAGCAGCTGCTGCCCTACTCCATTGTAGAGAAGGGGTCAGCCATTCGCAACCTCCTGGAGTATGCCATTCCTGAATGGCAAATACCCAGCCGTCACTATTTTTCCCGAAGGGGAATTCCTAACCTGTACCGACGCACAGTTGATAATGTCGCCCTGTCGCTAGATTATTCCATAGGCGACAGGGTACATCTCACCATGGATGGGTGGACCAGCAAGCATGGTCAGGGCCGATATGTCTCATTTACAGCTCACTGGGTCACCCTACATAGTGAGCAGGTGCTTCCATGAGCTTGTTGAGCCTCCCCGTGGGGTCAAGGGGAACAGGTCTGCTCTCACCTCAGCTGGTGACTCTACCAGCCACTGCCGAGCCCCCTAATAAGCGGCCCCGTTGCTACACCGGCGTGTGTCACAAGCGATGTCAAGCATTGCTCGAGCTGGTGAGCATTTGGGGAGCAGAGGCTCACGGCAGCAAAATGTTTTGGCCCTACTCCAGGAACAGGCACAAAAGTGGCTGACCCCCCGAAGACTACAGGTTGGCCATGTTGCCTGTGACAATGCAGCAAATTTGCTGGCTGCCCTGAACGATGGCAACATTCCTCATGTGCCATGCTTTGCCCATGTCCTCAACTTGGTGGTTCATCGTTTTTTGCGCACCTTACCAGGTATGAGTGACGTGGTGCAGCATGCAAGGAAGATTTCCGGCCGTATGGCCCGCTCTTCAACTGCCACCTCATTGTTCCGTCGCTATCAGCGAAAGCATGGCTTGCCCCCTCACAGGCTCATAGTAGACACTCCAACGAGGTGGAACTCCACCCTTTACATGCTGGAGAGGATGGCGGAGCAGAAAAAAGCAGTCTCTGAGTACCTTCTGGAGCAGGACGACATCCATGGGTCATCAGCAGAAACACTCCCCTACATCACACGGGAAGAGTGGCGGATTATGCAACAGGTCTGCCATGTGTTGGCCCCATTTGAACAGGCTACTACGTTTGTAAGCGGGGAGCAAGTCAGTCTCAGCGACGTGCTCCCTGTTGTGTTCATGCTGGAACAAACACTTAGTAGCCTAATGACTGCTGGTGAGGAAGCCGTTACTGAACTTGAGCTGCAGCAACAAAGCTCGCTCCAAGGCAGCCAGGCTCAGACACAGGAGGGAGAGGAGGAGGATGTCTATGTGATGGAGGATATCATGGAGGTGCCTGACCATGGTGAAGAGGAAGAGGAGGCGGGTGCAGCTTCTGTTATTCAGGGGTGGGGTGACTTTGGAAGTCAGGAGGAACAGCAGCAGCAGGCAGAGGATTTGTCTGTTTTGCGCAGACATGACGATGGGGATTTGGCGGAGCGAGCTCTTGCTTTCCCAATGGCTGCTCATATGATACGATGCCTCCGGATGGACCCTCGGATCAAAAAGATAAAGAAAAGAGATGACTACTGGCTGGCCACCCTTTTAGACCCACGCTGCAAGGGGAAGCTGGGTCAATTTATTCCAACCAGCCAGCAGGAGGAAAGGATGGTAGAGCTGGAGCAGGCCCTGATCGACCAGCTGAAGGAAGCCTTTCCACATCCACAGCCTGAGAACCCAGCTATCCCTGCTCATGGTGCCCAGCAGGTGCCTATGCCCAGCAGACCTAGACATCTTGGAGACTTGTTTGGTGCGATGAGGCAGTTTTACAGCTCTGAGTCTGTTCAGCCTACCACAGCATCAGCAGCAGCACCTGGAAATCAGGAGCAGCGGCTGTCCCGCATGGTCAACGACTACATGTCTTCACTCAGTGCATCAGATAGCATGCGCACTGAGGACCCCATGGAGTACTGGGCAGCCAGACTCGACACCTGTCCTGAGCTTGCACAATATGTGCTGGAACTTCTCTCATGCCCTCCTTCCAGTGTTATTTCTGAGTGGGCTTTCAGCGCGGCAGGTGGGGTGGTTACCGATAAGCGATCCCGCTTGTCCACTGATTCAGTAAACGCACTGACCTTTTTAAAAATTAACCATTCATGGATTGAAAGTGGCTACTTGGCCCCCGTCGTTGGATCCAGGGACACAACTTCACCGCTTTAAATTGCCCTTCCTGGACTGCTTCTCATTCCCTCATTTGAATCAAACCTATTTACTGCCAATAATTTTGCCTACTTAGTACTTACTGCCAAAATGTACTTTTATTGAGGGTGATGGTCATCTTGACTGAGCCGCTGCTCCTCTCATAGGTATAAGACAAGGTGAAATGTTGCCTACTTACTGCCAAAATGTACTTTTATTGAGGGTGATGGTCATCTTGACTGAGCCCCTGCTCCTCTCATAGGTTCAAGACAAGGTGAAATGTTGCCTACTTACTGCCAAAATGTACTTTTATTGAGGGTGATGGTCATCTTGACTGAGCCGCTTGCTCCTCTCATAGGTACAAGACAAGGTGAAATGTTGCCTACTTACTGCCAAAATGTACTTTTATTGAGGGTGATGGTCATCTTGACTGAGCCACTGCTCCTCTCATAGGTACAAGACAAGGTGAAATGTTGCCTACTTACTGCCAAAATGTACTTTTATTGAGGGTGATGGTCATCTTGACTGAGCCGCTGCTCCTCTCATAGGTACAAGACAAGGTGAAATGTTGCCTACTTACTGCCAAAATGTACTTTTATTGAGGGTGATGGTCATCTTGACTGAGCCGCTGCTCCTCTCATAGGTACAAGACAAGGTGAAATGTTGCCTACTTACTGCCAAAATTTACTTTTATTGAGGGTGATGGTCATCTTGACTGAGCCGCTGCTCCTCTCATAGGTACAAGACAAGGTGAAATGTTGCCTACTTACTGCCAAAATGTACTTTTATTGAGGGTGATGGTCATCTTGACTGAGCCCCTGCTCCTCTCATAGGTTCAAGACAAGGTGAAATGTTGCCTACTTACTGCCAAAATGTACTTTTATTGAGGGTGATGGTCATCTTGACTGAGCCACTGCTCCTCTCATAGGTACAAGACAAGGTGAAATGTTGCCTACTTACTGCCAAAATGTACTTTTATTGAGGGTGATGGTCATCTTGACTGAGCCGCTGCTCCTATCATAGGTACAAGACAAGGTGAAATGTTGCCTACTTACTGCCAAAATGTACTTTTATTGAGGGTGATGGTCATCTTGACTGAGCCGCTGCTCCTCTCATAGGTACAAGACAAGGTGAAATGTTGCCTACTTACTGCCAAAATGTACTTTTATTGAGGGTGATGGTCATCTTGACTGAGCCGCTGCTCCTCTCATAGGTACAAGACAAGGTGAAATGTTGCCTACTTACT